>NW_024572560.1:0-171057 GCF_018153835.1 Drosophila eugracilis
TTTAAAACTTAAAGTCTTGGATGTACATTATGTATTCGGATCAAATTAAATTGTTTCTTAATCAGTTTATTGGAGTTCTACTAAATTCTCACTATCAACGACTTTTCTTTATAAATACAAAACTACTTGAGTGTGAAGAAGTTGAAATGATAACTTCTTTCCATGGTGTACTCCGAAAGACATGTATCTGGAGTAAGGATTCAGCTACGGAAGGAATCGACACTTGTGGATGTCATAAAAATGTTGAGTACGAAAGGGAGGCAGCAAACATTATGAATATATATTACAATCTAGAAAATAGGATGAGAAGGAAATAAAATATACAAAAAAAGTATTTCAGACTATATAACTTTACTTAAGATAATTAAATAATGATTTCATTATATAATGAAAACAAAATCACTGAAATAAAGAAAATAATTAACAAACAAGAGGAAACGCTATAGTCGAGAGAGATTTTTGCAATTTTGGGTTTGGTAGGCGTTGGAGTGGGCGTAGCTTGATCGGAAAAATACAATTCGCTTAAGGGGCATCAAACCTACATGCTTAATCCGAACTTTCTATCTTTTATGTAATAATCTTGTGCTGCGTAGGGACCCCTAGAATCTTCATGGTTAATCTCAACTTTGTATCTTTTATAGTTCCTAAGATCTCCTAAGACCTTTTACTCTACTAGTAACGGGTATAAAAAATGCAGTGTCAAGATAAAATACGCCAAGAAAAAATTCTCGAACCTCGCAAAAAAATCAAGATAAAATCAAGAGCGGGAACGATAGAAATTCCCCTAGCCCTTCAAGAGAAGAGAGGAAAAATTCACGAGCTTCGCGAGCGGTAAGAAAACCCAGTAAAACCAAGAACGGGAACGTAGAAATTCCCCTCACCCCTTCAAGAGAAGAAGAAACAAAACGAGAGAGACCCTACACCGACACCGAGAGAGCGACGATGGCAACAGCGACGGTAACAGCAACGGCGACGGCAACAGCAGCAGCAACAACAATTAAATATACGAAATGTGAGTAGGCTATTGGTCTGAATTCCTCGCCAAGTAAAGAAAATAAATCCGCGCCATTTTTCTTATATACAATTTTAGGTACAAATTTATTTCTCTCGCAAAATAAAACCTTATGAATAAATTTTATTTCACCAATATTTAAATAAAACCAACAAGCTCTCACTTGAATTTGAAAAAAAAACACTTCAACAAATTTTCTTGGTGTTTAAAAAAAATATATTAAAAATAATTATAATTATTTGGCAGACTTCTAAATAAGATTCCGACTGCCCATGGACTAATTAAAAAAAAAAAGTTAAGTATCGACCCCATGTACCAAAACACCAAAGAAGTCGAGTCAGACGATGAGGTTATTGCAGAGTATAGGAAACTTTTAGACACAAAAATAGAAAGACAGAGAGCTCAGCAAGAACAAGAAACTGAGATTTATTACCAACCATCCACTAGCAGGGGGACATTTATTCGACCTAGTGCCCTTAACACTACAAACCCACAGCCGCTTAAAATGCAGCCAGAACAGATTGCAAGCATGGAGGCCTCCATAACCAGCGCACTCCAAAAACAACAAGAACAATTCGATAAAAAATTAGCTGTAGTTATAGGGGAGTTAAATTCACTCAAAACAAAAGGTAGCACCCCACAAATTCAGACATATCAGGAAATCGAAATGAAGCTTGAAATGCAGTACAAAGAACCGGTTGATATGGTCAAGTCGGTGCCAAAATTTTTGGCGGGCGAAAAAGTTTTTCCAGAAGCAAATAAAAGACTAGGTAACAAGCTCTCAATACTATGCTCGGAGGAAACTATTGAAGCAGACCTGGGGACAACGGTCTTATTTAGAGGGAGGGTGGTCCACAAAGACAACCTACGCTAACCATCCTTCGCTAGACTACCGACAGCTTTTTATACTTTTTTATTTTTTTCTACATTTTATAAAATACATTATAATAATGTTATGGCTGTTAAGACGGACGCGACGGTGAAACTGAATGACGATACGAACACGGACTATTCCTCACAGAGGACAGTGACGAACACAGTGCCACTGCTGCCAATTTGGCTTTTTTCCCGTCAAAACTGGCTTTTTTGAAGGCTAGCCGCGGGAAGAATTCATGAATTGCGGGAAGCGGGAATTCAGGCTTTTTTTTAGGAATTTGGTTTGATTGTTTCCAGAAGGTGGGAAGCGAAGACATATCGTAGTATTTGCCAGATCAGCGACCTTTTTTTTTTTGCTCATCGGGTCCGTACTACGGAAAATTTTTACTTTTTGTATTGTTTTTTGACTAAAAGTGTCAGTTTCCGATAGTCACTAGCAATTTTTTTAGTTTGTTGATAGATTTGTTTTTAGCTTTTTTTTTTTTGGATTTTTTAAATAATTTTTTTGGCTTTTTTCTCAATACTTCCCGTCTAAAACAGCTTTTTTGCTGGTCAAAAGTTGGCAGCACTGCACAGTGCAACGAACGTGACGACCTACGAGGACTTTGCTGACCAGACAGATACCCTAACGAGAACATATACCGACAACCACAGACTACCAGTTATAGAGACGGACATCAGACACATTCGCAAGTTGGTAGCTACCCTAAAAATCCATCAAAACGAATTAAAAAATTTACGGTAAATAAGGAAATTCACTCTAATGAGGGTCAAGCCCCCACAAGATAGCTCCGACATTGGCGAATTTAAAGACATTAACATTAGCTTAATAGAAATTTTAGAAGTTTCTAGCATAAGTGTTCAAAATTCCGATATCATTCATTTTCTCATTAAATTTCCTAGTCCTAAGCTTGTTTGTAAGATGATAACAGTTTATCCGGTCCAGCACCACAACAAGATCCTAGACTTCAAAAACGGAAACCTAGAAAACGACAGTCGGCGCCGCCTTCTGCAGGGAGCTCCATAATGACACTTGTGCTCAGCAATTGGTTTCTGAAGTTATTGCGCACTTTTCTACGCTCCTATATGCAATAACTGTGGTAGACCATGGCACCCTCTTAGTAAACGAGGCCGAGGCCATAACCGATGACCAAGGACGAGACCAAAAGATATCTGGAAACTTATTCAGACAGAATAAGCCTAAACAGAACTTGGTTCGAAAACCAGCTGGGAGATTCGATGAAAAAACCCGCTGTGTCGGCCATGACCATGGTCAAAATCACGACCCACCAAACTCGGCTGAGCCTTCCGTTTCTGCACGAGCTAAGTCTGAGAAACCTCCACCACATTGGGATTCCTTCGTCAGCTATTCCCTCGCCCTCGCCCTTCCTCCTGCTGTGCTCCACCATTTGGCTCAGCTACCACCACCTAAAGATCAAAGCCCACGCCAAATCAGGAATTAACGATGACTTGGAACTATCGGGTCACAGGGACTTAAAAGGAGAAGAAGTTAACAATGTACCGTACTCATATATTGAATATCTACTGTACCAAGAGTACTTGAAACAAACACACTGTAACAGTTTGCTGCAGTGTTTACATAAACAAAGGCCGGGTCAAAACCCTAAGTGGCCGAAACATGAGTCGATCGGCGCGTTCACAGAAAGTGCAAGTGTCAGCATTCTGTTACATACGCAGGCCGCTCAAACGAACTCAAGTACATCCATATACCCTCGCGCTCCAGCTGAAAATAGCATAATTAAATATATATATATAATACATATAAGATATACATAACCGTCTCTCTGCCGTCCAACTATGGGCAGCGCAGCTACGAGACCTAGGCTTACTTAGAACCTAAGGAAATTGTAAGAATCAGAAACAACTGGTCGCTGGAAGCGGCATTAAGGCTGCTCCGGCAATCAAATAAAGAATTATGAAAATTTTGAAATAAAACCAAGTGTCCTCCATTTACATGGCGACCGTGACATTGGTCCAAAAGGACTGGACCTGGACCTGGACCTGGACCTGGATATAACAACGGCGTGAGAAACAACATCGGCAACGACAGCAACAACGGCAGAAACAACAAAAAAAGGAACCACAAGAAGAAACGCAGTGAGTAAAGTGTGATGTGTGCCAAACGTAGTGGCGTTGTGAATAGATTAAAAGCCAGAAAGGCAAAACTACTGAAGCTGCTGAACAGCGACAATGCAATAAATTGGACGACTCGGTAAAAATACATGCCAAAGTTGAACACATAAAAAATTTGCTAAGAGTACGTACAAATTAAATCACAACCACACACACATCCACCTACCCTGTAATACAAAATATTTCCAAAAATATAAAAACATTGCCGCCACCAGAGAAAATTGCCATTCCCAAATTAAAGAAGACATGACCGGATGACTGCGAGGGACCACTATGTTCACCCCATTGCAAGTACACCTGTGCAGCCAGAAGTATAGCCAGCCAGCACCGGCACCGTCTTACGCACCAAGTAAGACCAAGGAACAGTGAACCGACAGCGCTTCCAAGAGCGCATATTTTTTTAATTGCACTGCGTGGCAAATTTTTTTTCAGTTGCACTGCGATGCATGTTTTTTCATTTATATCATAAAAACTATTGTAAAATTGAGCGACATTAAAGTTGCCCGATTAGCGTGTGGCCTGAAAACCATACAATAACTAGGTAGGATATATGTAAAAGAAACAAAAAAAATGTATAAGAAAGAATAGATGAGGAGTAATTTGATAAGTAAAATCAGTGAGGAAATAGTTGAAAATTATATGGCTATAGTAAAGGTTAAGTCAGTGGATTCCACTGCTAACGTAATAAATAAGGTTGAACCAAATAACATTGATTTGGAATTTGTTAATATAATACTATTAATAATTGTTTTGATAATGTGTGCCTATTGTTTGAGAAAAAGGTATATGAGCCAAGCAAATGACTTGGATAAAATAAAAAAAAAACAAAGCACACATACAACAAATATTAATGATGAAAAATATAATAAAATGTTATTAAATAAGTTACGACAAGAAAATTAAATAATATAGAGAAAATTTGAAACAAAATATATATATATATCTATGTATATTCAAGTATTGATACACAAAGAGCCATAAGCAAACATTATGAATGCGACCTATATTTCAGTAGAAGAGTATAATGGAATGAAGAATTTGACAGATCACATAAGTCACTAACACAAAATAGACTGATACAGAAAACAACGGTTAGGAAACACGTAGAAATATTAGTTAAATGATTTAATGAAGCTCGAATACTAATATATGAACACAGGAATAAGTTAAATAAAGGCCTTTGGTCTCAGGTATCAAAGTTTTTGATTAGACTAAGATCCAATCTAACAACTCTTAGTGAAAGGTTCAATCTCGATATATCAATACCTAATATTTTTAATACCTCAATAATAATTGAAACTGGTGAAGAACAGAATCAAAAGAAGTTATTAACCAACAAGATTTGAAAGAGGAAGAAATAAATAATCTCACTATCCCAGATATATTAATGTCTGAATTGGACAATTTTGCAGATTCAGATAATAGCCCGAGCATAGTTGAAGAAAAAATTACAATGGCACCGTCAAATACTGATTTTATTAATACTGCATCAAAGCTTATACCAGTATTTGATGGTAAAGCAGAAAACTTAACAAGTTTTATCGATGCATTGGAAATTATAGAATCAATAAAAGGCGAACACGAACAATTAGCTATTTCAATAATAACAAAGCTAAAAGGTGTCGCCAGAAACTTAGTCGGAAATGTAACAACTATATCAGAAGTCATTTCCGGACTAAAGAGAAATGTCAAAGCCAAAACTGTAGAAGTATTATCAGCTAAACTGATGAATCTACAGCAACGCAACAAAACTGCTAACCAATATAGATCAGAGGTTGAGCAAATGACATAAGCTTGAAAGTGCGTACATAACGGACGGTCTACCACTTGCGTTGGCCAGAAGTTACTCTACACAGTCTGCAGTTAAGGCAATGACAAAGAATTCCGCAATTGATAAGGTAAAACTTATCATGCAGGCAAGCACCTTTAACACCATGAGTGATGTCATATCCATGTAACCATGTTAAAAATTCTTTGGGTCGGTTACTCGATCTATGCTTTATCTGGCGATCGATGCTGGACCACTCTAAGCGACTGAGCCTACTTGGTCTGTCAAAAAAGTTCGATGTTTTAGCATGTCAGACTTTCTTAAACTTAACATTCTTATCTCTGATTTTGATTGGTCCGATCTCTACGCATGCAATGATATGACTTCAGCTTTAAACATATTCTACCATGCATTAAACCTAATTTTTGATATATGTGTTCCGATGAGGTACCCGCCCAGAACGGATAACCCTCCCTTGGTATACCAAGGGCTTAAGGACTTTAAAAAATATACAGTATCCTTCAGAACTAACGTTTGAAAACATAACTGCGAGAACTGATCAGGCAATAGCCGATATGTTCGCCAAGTTTTTTCAAACCACATATTCACCTTCGACAACCGCTAGGCAGCCTTATGCCTACGGTGTTCCGCAGTCGAAGCTCGTCACGCGACCTTTTCTATCTAAGAGTGGTATTCTTAAGGATCTTCAGAGTATTAAGCCTACCTACTCCCCGGGCCCCGACGGCGTTCCCGGCTGTGTCGCTTAAACATCAATGTGCCCTCTAGGCCCACTTGAAACTATATTCGCTTATCCTTGGGACATTGCAGCTCGAACTGTGCCCTTCATAAACCATTTAGGGTATTATGTTCGAGTTACAATGCCCTCTACCACATTACATCTAATACTTCTCCTACTAACGTAAAAATTGCTTTACTAAGCCACTTAGCACATATTTAATTTCGTAGTTTATAACATTTTCCACTCGGTACTATCCCGTGTTCCGAGCTGTATGATAGACGGCAGCGCCCCTCTGTCGGTTAGGCGGGAGGTGGGTTGGACGTTAAGCAACGGGAGTCGCGAAAAAAAATATCCAAGTTCGTAAACAGTTGCACGGAAGCAACTGGACAACCTAATACTGTCCTTTATTTTAAAATTAATCACACCGTGGTGGATACCGCGGACGTGGAAACTTCAGAGGAAACTATCGTAGTCGTAATAATAATTACAACAACTACAACAGTTCCAATTGTAACAGTAATGGATGAGGCCAATATACAGGAAACTCAAGAGGCCGTGGCAACTCGAATCGAGGCCACAATAACAATAATACAAACAATTCTGTGAGAATTGCCCAGAATAATTCGGGAAATTCTCACCCTTCAGATACTTCAGATACAAAAAATACGACGTCATCAAGAATTTCCCAGTCCCTCATGATGCGGACAGCGCTAAAAGATTCGTTGAATTTTGCAATTATTATAGACGTTTTAAATAAAATTTTGCCGAATATTCTCGTCACATAACAAGATTATGTAAAAGAGATGTTAAATTCGAATGGACAACTGATTGCCAGAATGCCTTCGTACATCTTAAATCGTCATTAATAAATCCGAATTTATTACAATAGCTAGATTTCAGCAAAGAGTTTGCATAATAACGGATGCAAGTAAGCAAGCGTGTGGAGCGGTTTTAACTCAAAACAAAAACGGACTTCAACATCCAGTTGCTTATGATTCAAGATCGTTTACTAAGGGCGAAAGTAATAAAAATACAACAGAACATGAATTGACAGCAATTCATTGGGCAATAACTTATTTCAGACCATATGTTTATGGTAGACAAGACTGGTCAATGATTAATCCAAGCTCTAAGCTAACGCGCATGCGACTTGAGCTAAAAGAATATAATTTCTCTGTGGAATATCTGAAGGGAAAAGATAGCTATGTAGCTGATGCGTTATCAAGAATAACCATCAAAGACCTACAAATCATAACTGGCATTATCAAGAAAGTCACTACAAGATATCAGAATAGACAGAAAATTCGCGCAGAAAAAAAGAAAAAGAATTGCCTACGCAATTTTTAGATTCAGCTTCTAGGCCCACCGTATATGAAGTCATAAACAATGAAGACGTAGGTAAAGAAGTGACATTGCTTGTAAAAGATATGCTATGTTTTTTTAAACATGGCAGAAAAATTACTGCAAGATACGATGTTACCGATTTATATACCAATGGAGTTCTAGACTTAGGTCAATTTTTCCAAAGGCTTGAACTGCAAGCCGGTATAAATAAAATCACCCAACTCAAAGTGGCTTTGAATATCCTTCAATAGATAATTTCAAATTAATAGGCAATTAAATATTGAAAACATTAAGAGTAGCGCTTCTCAACCCGGTGACCTTGTGAATAGATTAAAAGCCAGGAAAGGCAAAACTACTGGAAGCTGCTGAACAGCGACAATGCAATAAATTGGACGACTCGGTAAGCAATACATGCCGAAGTTGAACACACAAAAATTGACTAAGAGTACGTACAAATCAAATCACAACCCACACACATCCACCTACCCTGTAATACAAAATATTTCCAAAAATATAAAAACATTGCCGCCACCAGAGAAAATTGCCATTCCCAAATTAAAGAAGACATGCCCGGATGACTGCGAGGGACCACTATGTTCACCCCATTGGGTGGTCTTTTGGCATCATGGTATGTCATGTAATTGGGTAAGATTAGGAATTTGGTTTCGTTTATCGGTAGAGGAATAAGATGTGTGAATTTATACATTTCTTGCTTAAAAATAGGTATCTTAATTCTAAAATTGATCTTGATTCCGATCATGAAAACGTCTAATTCTAATAAGTCGAGAATGAGTTCGTTAGTTAACTCTTGTAATTCTGGGTTATTTATTATTTGTCTGATTACGATTACTTCTTGTTCGGAAACAATAAAATTTGGTACAACATTTAGTTTGGCTAGTAGCATACTGTCTTCAATATTGCTTAAATATTTTGACAGTACATCAATATTCATATTTATTCGTGATATGTACTGCAGTGTGTGTAAGGTGTGGTGTTCTGAATTTACTGTTTTGAAAATAGTATTTTTGTAATCATTTAAATAATGGTTAATTATCTGTTGTTCTCGAATCTACTCCTAATGTCATTATTAAATACTTCTTGCCTGTTCGCGCTTGCTGTTAATTCCCTCTGGTGTTTCGTGATTGTCTTTAAATTATTGTCAATTCTTTGTCCGTCTGTGTCATATAAGTTTCCCGTAACTATTTTGACGACTCTACCCAGTCCATTAATTAGTCCTCGCTTTTGTCTCTTTTAGAAAGTAACCTATCTACCCTTTATTGTAATTGTTGAAGTTTAGTCGAAATGCTGTCTGGCTCGTCTTTTGAGCCCGTATTTATTTTTAATTTGTCGATAGCACTTTCGATATCAACGACGCCATCAAAAAATCTTGTAGGTTTATTATGTGTGATAGGTATTTCTGGGATTGAACGATCTTTGCTTGTCCCAATCTTATCTTTAATAACGGAGTATCTTTTCCCAATTGTTAGACCTTTAAGACCTGGGCTGCGACGAATGCAAATCTGTAAGATCAGTAGGAATTTTATTTGTTTTAATTATTTTTCTGATTTTAGACTTGTGTAATATTTGTTTTCTAGCCGATATTATAGTGATTCTGTTGTCTTTGAGTACCTTATGTTGAGAAAAACGGGGGGTGAGTTTATTTCTTCTATTTTCTTTGCGTAATGTCGTCTGTCCTGACTGGGTTTGGTTGTTCCCTGTGTTCATTGACTTTATCGATTCTGCGACTCATCTTTTATACACAGAAGCCAATAAAAATTGTTTTTTTCTTTTCTCCCTTATTTTTATTGTTATTATTTTTTTTACGCGAGATCAATCTACGGAATTTTCTATAAACTAGTAGACTGCCGTTCTTACAAAACACACTATGGGATTGTAAAAACTATCTCGCTGTCTTGTCGGTTCGTATATTTTTTTTTATTTCTTTCCTTATCTTTTGTTTATCTTTTTTTAATTTATTTATTTTCAAAGCGACTTTAACAAGGTTCACCCCAAACGAAATCTGTGCACAGCGTTTTCCGTAGCTTTATCACAAATTACGCGATGGGATCGGCAGTATTTTCATACTCAGATATTCGCTATCTCTTTGCTTCACATTCTTGTCCTAGTCCCCCATTACTTGTCCAAATACTAGAAATTTTTTTTATATTAGCCCCCTATTCAATGGGTGGATTTGCCGACGGTACTGGCCTTCATTACAATTTTTTTTAATTCTTCTTCTTCTTCTTTTTAAATTTATTATTACTTTCTTCTTTTTTTTTCTTTTACTTTTCCGACAGCACTCTGCCCTAGTCATACTAAAACCCACTGTATAATACTAACACCAGGGTTTTTATATATTGCGCTTTGTTTCATATTTAAACATATGCATTTGACGACGGCACTCAGCTATTTTCATTAAATACATTAAACTGCACTTTTCGATCATTCGTCATAACTTTTGCACTCTAAACCTTGCCCGTCTTTATTATTATTTGTTTTAATTCATTTTTGGTTTTACTTATTTTAATTTTGGAGCGAACGAAAATTTCTTTGCCTGCTTTGTATATATATCACGATATTCATATTCATTTATAATCAACTTTGAATTTTTATTCGCACTGTCACAAGAATACTTCACCTATTTAGTGTGTGTGGTCTTACAAGGATACAAGGAAGATTAGGTCCATCATGGTCCGCGATTTGACTGCGCCAGTTATAGTTCTCTGACAAGCAGTCCTAGTGTAAATTGGTGCCTGCCAGAGTCCGGTTGTCCCCAATTGGTTGTTGGTATATTTCAAGTTATACATTTCAAGAAGAGTTTGAGTAATTAGACGTAAGCCTTTGAGTTGCTTTTCAAGACTGAATTCATATATTCTTCAGCGGTGACCAAGTTGCCACCGCTGCCGTGTGTACATAAGTTCTTTTACGCTAATACATAGATTGCTTAAGCATAAAATAGTTTCCTCAAGTCGACTAACTGAATCTAAATAATCAAAAGGAAAGATATCCTCTTTACACATATATCTGATTTCTTTTTCGTTTTTTAAAGAATGTTTTTAATGTATTTAATTGGTCATCAATTAAGTTAGAAGCAAGGGTATCTAAACTTGATGGCGATTTTATCTAGCTTAGAATCAAATGCACACTTAATATAATAAGCATAAGCTATATGATAGTTTAAATTGAATAATTTTGGGCTTACTTCAACATTTCTCGACTCCAGTACATATTCAAAGTCAGCGTATACGACGAACGGAACCTCAAGGTGCTTGCGGTATTGGGTAAGCTCCAGAGATCGTTTGTGAAATAGTTAATAATAGCATTCTTTGAAGCTAAGAATTTTGGAAGCGGGATATATGATGAACCTGATAAAGGTGTATATTGGTTCACATTTATTTCTAGGCGCATTTTTTTAATTAATGCCCAGCCGCTATCTTTTTCTTAAAATTCTTGGGTTTTTGTTACTAATAGGTTCCAAATCCGAGTACTGATTCATAATACTCATTTTACTTTGAAATCTTTTAATCTCAATTTCTTCCGTTTCATTTTTAAAGAGTATATATTCGGCAAATAACTCGAAATTTACTTTTTTTACTTTTATTCTCTCGAACTCATGACATCTGTTCAAAGAAATCTTCCGCATTCGGTTCCAAGACACCGCACTCCTTATGACTAAATTATGCGTGCAATCACAGAACAAAGCGGTGGACTATTTTTCATAGATGCGAGAAGACTTTTCTTCTATCGCTCATTTTAGCAACCATACGATCAAAAATAATATCGCACTGGCCATGGAATGATCTAGAATACCGGCGACTCTTTTGGAAGGTGGTCGAACAGCGCATTCAGCATTCGAAGCTACCAATAAATTTACAAAACACTGAGGATCCAATATGTAACATTAACAAAAACTCTGGAGTGAGCAAAGTTCTCAAAACGTGGCAAATTATTACATGGAACGAATGTACAATGTCCCACAAAAAAAGCATTGGAAGGGCTTGATCGTACACTGCGAGATATAAGAGGAAACGCACGGATTTTTGTGGAGCACTCATTTTATTGCCTGGTGATTTTCGACAAATACTGCCGGTTATACCACGTTTAACACCTGCTGATCAACCTGATGCATGTCTCAAATCATACATTTTATAGCATTATTTACAAAAATTGACTTGACCACCATGACTGTACAACTATAACGTGATGCATCGGGAGAAATATTTGCAAAACAATTAATTGATACTGGAAATGGGAGAATGCAAATTAAACTCAAATTATCACCTTGCCAACAAACTTCTGTAAAATCACAGAAAGCTTATACGACTTGGTGCTAAATGTTTTTCCAAACATTGCACAGAATTCAAAAAATCAATATAGCTCAGTACGCGTGCTATATTGGCGGCCAAAAACATTGATATCAATACCATCAACATTACTATTACGAATGGAATACCTGGCGAATTTTTTTTTTTATATAGCTTTGCTTTTATTTATTGAATCTACTCATAATTTTGAGACTAACAATAAGGTGACGAATCTTAACATTAAAATTTAACTAACAGTATACTAAGACTGCATTCTGGTTGCGCGTCCCTCAGGTCGGTCGCTGGGTGGGTAGGTCATTGCGACGAAGGCGTGATTGGTTGCTCAACCTTGTTAGACCTCTCGCCAGGTGGTTAGGGTGCACCGATAGCTTGGTGAAGTACTTTACCTTTTGTTCTGAGATCACTTCTTTGACTGGTAGAATGTTTAAGTCGCGGTGTATTTTTTCGTTGCGAACGTACCACGGTGCCCCGGTGATTGTTCTCAGGACCTTCGACTGAACTCTCTGAACAATGTCAATGTTGCTATTGCTGGCGTTCCCCCATAACTGGGAGCCGTACATCCATATAGGTTTTAGTACCGAGTTGTACAGCATGATTTTATATTCAAGGCTAAGAGGTGACCGGGCGTTGATAAGCCAATGAAGGCTGCTGGCTTTTAGCTTTAAATGTGTTCTTTTGGCTTCAATGTGCAGGCGCCATGTGAGTCATCTGTCAAGATGTACTCCTAGGTATGTTACTTCGTTTGCTTGTGGGAGTAGAGTGTAATAAAGTACTCTCGTTTTTCGAAAGCGTTTCGAATTTCTGATGTTATCCGGTTGACGTGCTCAATTGTTCCATGCTTTTCACGAAACCCAAATTGGTGTGACGGGATTCCTTTCTGGACTCTCAGGTATGTGTTTATCCGAGTCATTAGGCATATTTCAAAGAGTTTAGATAGGCACGTCTATATGACGTGGGGATAGTGTGGTCTTTCCCCGGCTTTGCTATCATTATTATAATTGACCTTTTCCATATCACTGGACTAGTGGCCAAGCTTTGCGATGGCATTAAAGAGCTGGGTGAGAGTGCAAATGGCGCAGTATAGGAGCTCAATTATCATTTTGGAGTTATGAGGGGATTTTTTCGGATTCAGTTGTCTTTTGATGATGTTTACGATTTCGTTTGGGCGAAACTCAATTGGCTCATGTTGAGGCTGGGGCTCATATGATAGAGTCGGCAAAGTAAACGCATTAGTGGTAGGATTTGGTTGGAAGACATTTTTAAGGTGGTTGGCAAACGTGCTGGCTCTGTCTGCGTCATTGTGCGCCCAGCCGCCTGTGGAATTTCTAATAGGCATCACGGATTCAGAGCTCAGAGTTGGGTGAGCTCTCCATAGTGAGTGTTTTGTACTATTAGTTGACAATTGCTCAATGTAGCGGCGGTGGACATATGTTTCTTCTAGCTGTAGAGCTTGATCAAGTTGACGTGAGGCATGTTTTAAGCTTTGCTTAGCAGATGGCAATCTGTGAAATCGCCAGTACTTTTCGATTTGTAGATTTGAGTTTTTTGATTGCATTGTGTGTTTCTAGTATGAGGTGTTGAAACTCGAGCTGCAGAGACGAGTTCAGACTCCAGTGTCTACGTTGGCTTCATCGCTGAGTTGAGGACTTAGCTCAATGTGTGAGCTAATACTGTATACTTCCTGTGAATTAACAAAACTGTCTACGTTGGCTTCATCGCTGAGATGAGGACTTAGCTTTGGTGGATTCGTCTTTTCAGCTCCTTATAAACTGGGCAACCTCTATAGTTAGCAGTGTGATTTCCAACGCAGTTGCCGCACTTTTTTGAGTTGTGGTCATCTTTGCTCGCTGGGCAGTGTGCGGAGTCATGAAACTCACCACAAACTACACACACTGGGCGCAGTTTACAGTAAGACCTTGTATGGCCAAATTCTTGGCAGTTCACACATTGTACCGGGCCATTGCGTTTGTGCGGCTCCTCAACCGTAATTCTGCGGTGCAGCAGGAACTAAAGATTGTATATAGGGTGTACTTCGTATTTCTTTAGGGGCTAAATTTCTGGTTCGAGCTCAACGTTAAAGAGCGGCTGCGGCTTTCTATCCCTGTTAAGAATATTAAAGACTGTCTTAGCGCTAAGTCACTTCTCTCGTAGCGCCTTTGTTATCTCTGCAGGCAATACTTCGGACTCTATGCCCTTAAGTACGACTAGCAGGCCCTGCTTGCAGGCTGCTTTTTGGCTGATACGTGTAAAAGTTCTTTTTTTTGTCGGTGAGATATTTCGATAATACTCTGTAATTATCTTCAGACTTCGTTTGAACTTTTGTTTCCTGGATGTTGCCTTTTACGAGTGGTATTATGTGAAAATTGTCCTTGCCAATAAGGTCTATAATTTTGTTGACAAGAACGTTAGAACTTTTTTTCTCGTATGTAAATTGGCGGGGGCTTAGTCTTCCTTTTTTCGACTTCAGTAGATTCGGCATCATCCTCATATTCTGCCAAGATTTAAAAACGGGTTGAGTTAGTGGGCTTTTCTATTGCAGCTATGTTAGCATTGCCACGGGTTATTTTGCGTTGAGAGTTTAGAGGGCTTAGCTTTTTCCCGGAGCAGAATAAAATACACGTCTGCATACGGCGACGGTTCATGTGTGAATTGATGGCGAAATGACAACATATAAATCCATCGTTACTGTGATGAATCAGGACGAAGTTGTCAAGTGCCCAAATGAGTTCTCGATTTGACAGGCTTGCCACCGCACGATCTTACATTGTACATGCTTCTTACATGGGCATCGTTTACGCACCTAATGGTTGAATAGAAACCTAAACATACCCATCGCGATGACCACCCTTCTCATTGAAAGGCAAGCGTGCCGAACAAATTCAGGGGGCGCCCTAGTAAACATTAAATTGTTCTGCCTAGGCTGGTTTTTAACTATAAAGTGTACTAGTGCGCTTGAAGTGTATTTTTCCATATAACAGTTTGTCAAAAATTAAACTGACACTCTTTTACACCTTCCTTGACTTTTCTCACTTTGTAAAATACAAATTATCTTTTTGGTGTGAGTGTGCCGCTCCTCGCCGCAGTCCGTGAAGATGGGCGATGACGTGGGATGGAGAACTCTTCTTCAGGTGTTCCGCTGGCCTCCTTTATTGGCGGGCTCAATGTTCCGGGGTACCGGGCTGTATGCTTAGGTACTGCTCTGCTACCCCGGCAAAACTCCTTCAGACGGAAGTCATTTACACTGACTTCAGTAAAGCATTTGACTCCGTGAATTTTTTTTTTTTTTCGCGCGACTCCCGTTGCGTGACGTGCAACCCACCTCCCGCCCAACCGACCGAGGGGCGCTGCCGTCTATCGTACGGCTCGGAACACGGGGATAGATCCGAGTGGATTAGTAAAGATACGAGGAAGGTTAGTTTTGTGCTAAATGGATTAGTATCGAAACATTCAAAGTGTTAGGAGAAGAGTAAGAAGTAATTTTATAAAGATCATTGCAGTTTGAACATATTACCCGAAATGGTTCATGTTGGGCAAAGTTCGAACTACAATGCTCTAAGGATAGAGTAATATAGTTTCTAGTAATCCTAAGGGGTACATGGATATACAAGCGGCCTAGAAGGGCCTGGCTATCAATTTCACCCTTAAGAAGATTATGGATAAAGACGAACCCAAGCATCGTCCTACGATTAGCGAGGGATGGCAAATATATTAGTAAGAGTCTACTTTTATAAGAGGTAAGGTGTAAGTTTGCATCCCAGTTCAGATCGCGGAGAGCAAATATTAAAAAATTCTTTTGGATGGATTCAATAAGGCACTGGTGAACCCCATACTGGGGGTCCCAGATACATGATCCATATTCCAGAATCGGAGGAACTAAAGAAATAAAAAGTGTTTTGGCAACATAGGGGTCGTTAAATTCCTTCGACCACCTTTTAATGAAACCAATAACTCCTCTAGCTTTATTAACCATAGAGGAAATATGGTCGGAAAACTTAAGTTTTGAATCGAGTAGGATGCCAAGATCTTCAACTGCATTAATTCTTTCCAGAGCTACACCATGCAGAGTATAAGTGGCCACTTTAGGTCTTAGGCGACAGAAGGACATTGCTTTCCACTTAGAGCCATTAAGATTTAATAAGTTTGCAGAGCACCAGTTTTGAAAATTATTAAGGTCAGATTGCAGTTTCACCTGGTAGGAGGCATCGGTATATTGCAGACAGAGTTTGACATCATCTGCATACATAACTACTAGGGAGTCGTTAACAACGAAGGGAAGGTCATTAATGAATAAAGTAAAAAGTAACGGACCAAGGTGGCTCCCATGAGGGGCCCCGGAGGAATCATAGACTAAAGCAGACACTGAATTTTTAAAAAGAACTTGTTGGGTTCTACCTGTGTGGTAACTGCTAATCCAAGTTTTTCTAAAAGAAGGCCATGATTTGATCTTGACATCCTACTGGATGCAAAACTTAAGTTTTCCGACCATATTTCCTCTATGGTTAATAAAGCTAGAGGACTTCTTGGTTTCATTAAAAGGTGGTCGAAGGAATTTAACGACCCCTATGTTACCAAAACACTTTTTATTTTCTTTAGTTCGTCCTATTCTGGAATATGGATCATGTATCTGGGACCCCCAGTATGGGGTTCACCAGTGCCTTATTGAATCCATCCAAAAGAATTTTTTAATATTTGCTCTCCGAGGTCTCAACTGGGATGCAAATATACACCTTCCCTCTTATAAAAGTAGACTCTTACTAATCAATTTGCCATCCCTCGCTAATCGTAGGACGATGCTTGGGGTAGTCTTTATTCATAATCTTCTTAAGGGTGAAATTGATAGCCAGGCCCTTCTTGGCCGCTTGAATATCCATGTACCCCTTAGGATTACTAGAAACTATATTCCTCTATCCTTAGAGCTTTGTAGTTCGAACTTTGCCCAACATGAACCATTTCGGGTACTATGTTCAAAATACAATGATCTTTATAACATTACTTCTAACTCGCCTCCTAACACTCTGAAAGTTTCGATACTAATCCATTTAGCACAAAACTAACTTTCCTCGTATCTTTACTAATCCACTCGGATCTATCCCCGTGTTCCGAGCCGTACGATAGACGGCAGCGCCCCTCGGTCGGTTGGGCGGGAGGTGGGTTGCACGTCAAGCAACGGGAGTCGCGCGAAAAAAAAAAAATTCACGGAGTCAAATGCTTTACTGAAGTCAGTGTAAATGACATCCGTCTGAAGGAGTTTGGCCGGGGTAGCAGAGCAGTACCTAAGCATACAGCCCGGTACCCCGTCTGGACCTGGCGAAAAAACTGGCTTCACATTCTGAAGATCCTATATAACCCCACATTCCGACAAGGTCGGTCGGGAAATAAAGTTAGACCGGGGATATCATAAGCGTAAGTCAACAAGGTTCCTCAGGTGAACAGGTGGTTTGAAAAAATGTTCAAAAAAAACCAAAAAATTCCTGATCCCCTTTTTCAAAAAATTTTCCAAACAAAAAAAAAAAAAAAAAGTTTTTTAATTATACTTAAAATTAAAAAAAAACAATAAAAAATTTAAAAACCCAAAAAAAAACCCCTACTTACAACAAAAAAAAAAAAAAAAAAAAAACTAAATATTACAAAAAAAAAAAATAAAAACCACCCCCACAAAAAAAAAAAAAAAAAAGCATAAAATAAAAAATATAAATTTAAAAATATAAAAAATAAAAAAAAAAATATTTAAATAAAAAAAAAAAAAAATAAAAAAAAAAAACATAAACCGAAACACAAAAAAAAAAAAAAAAAAAAAAAAAAAAAAAAAAAAAAAAAAAAAAATTAAAATAGTTTAAAAAAAAAAAAAAAAAAAAAAAAAAAAAAAAAAAAATAAAAAAAAAAAAAAAAAAAAAAAAAAAAAATTAAAAAATAAAAAAAAAAATAAAAAAAAAAAAAAATTTTTTATAAACAAAAAAAAAAAAAAAAAAAAAAAAAAAAAAATAAAAAAAAAAAAAAAAATATAAAAAAAAAAAAATAGAAAAGTTAAATTTTAAATTTAAAAAAGAAAAAAAAAAAAAAAAAAAAAAAAAAAAAAAAAAAAAAAAAAAAAAAAAAAAAAAAAAAAAAAAAAAAAAAAAAAAAAAAAAAAAAAAAAAAAAAAAAAAAAAAAAAAAAAAAAAAAAAAAAAAAAAAAAAAAAAAAAAAAAAAAAAAAAAAAAAAAAAAAAAAAAAAAAAAAAAAAAAAATTTTAAAAAATTTAAAAAATAAAAAAAAAAAAAAAAAAAAAAAATTTTTTTTTTTTTCGCGCGACTCCCGTTGCTTGACGTGCAACCCACCTCCCGCCCAACCGACCGAGGGGCGCTGCCGTCTATCGTACGGCTCGGAACACGGGGATAGATCCGAGTGGATTAGTAAAGATACGAGGAAAGTTAGTTTTGAGCTAAATGGATTAGTATCGAAACTTTCAGAGTGTTAGGAGACGAGTTAGAAATAATGTTATAAAGATCATTGTATTTTGAACATAGTACCCGAAATGGTTCATGTTGGGCAAAGTTCGAACTACAATGCTCTAAGGATAGAGGAATATAGTTTCTAGTAATCCTAAGGGGTACATGGATATTCAAGCGGCCAAGAAGGGCCTGGCTATCAATTTCCCCCTTAAGAAGATTATGAATAAAGACTACCCCCAAGCATCGTCCTACGATTAGCGAGGGATGGCAAATTGATTAGTAAGAGTCTACTTTTATAAGAGGGAAGGTGTATATTTGCATCCCAGTTGAGACCTCGGAGAGCAAATATTAAAAAATTCTTTTGGATGGATTCAATAAGGCACTGGTGAACCCCATACTGGGGGTCCCAGATACATGATCCATATTCCAGAATAGGACGAACTAAAGAAATAAAAAGTGTTTTGGTAACATAGGGGTCGTTAAATTCCTTCGACCACCTTTTAATGAAACCAAGAACTCCTCTAGCTTTATTAACCATAGAGGAAATATGGTCGGAAAACTTAAGTTTTGCATCCAGTAGGATGCCAAGATCTTCAACTGCATTAATTCTTTCCAGAGCTACACCATGCAAATTATAAGTGGCAACTTTAGGTCTTAGGCGACAGAAGGTCATTGCTTTGCACTTAGAGCCATTAAGATTTAATAAAGGTCAGATTGCAGTTTCACCTGGTAGGAGGCATCGGTATATTGCAGACAGAGTTTGACATCATCTGCGTACATAAGTACTAGGGTGTCATTAACAACCTAGGGAAGGTCGTTAATGAATAAAGTAAAAAGTAACGGACCAAGGTGGATTCCCCTAGGGGCCCCCGAGGAAGCATAGACTAAAGCAGACACTGAATTTTTAAAAAAGAACTCGTTGCGTTCTACCTGTGAGGTAACTGCTAATCCAACCCCGGAGATCAGTAGGAAACCCGATAAGATCGAGTTTTTCTAAAAGAAGGCTGTGATTCACGGAGTCAAATGCTTTACTGAAGTCAGTGTAAATGACATCCGTCTGAAGTTTATTTTGGAAACCAGTGATCACGAAGGATGTTAGTTCCAGAAGATTGGTAGTGGTAGACCGTTGTTTCATAAAGCCATGCTGGCATGGAGATATGACAGATCTACACTGGTGCTGCAAGTGAGGCACAAGAATTTTTTTCGAAGAGTTTCGGAATTGCTGATAGTTTGGATATACCTCTGTAATTTTCAGCATCCGATTTTTTTCCCTTCTTGTGAAGGGGAATGATAAGGGACTCTTTCCAGATAGCGGGAAACGTGGACGTTTCCAGGGAAAGGTTAAATAATTTTAAAAGGGGTTTGGCCAGGGTAGCAGAGCAGTACCTAAGCACACAGCCCGGTACCCCGTCTGGACCTGGCGAAAAGACTGGCTTCACATTCTGAAGATCCTTTATAACCCCACATTCCGACAAGGTGGGTCGGGAAATAAAGTTAGACCGGGGGATATCATAAGCGTAAGTCTGCGCGTTTATTAACAAAGGTGAATAAGTAGTTTGAAAAAAACTGTGCAAAAAAGATCGGCAATATCCTGATCCGTGCTTGCAGTAGTTTTTCGAAACGATAGCAAAGACGGAAAGGTTTTAGATTTACGCTTAGTGTTAACAAAACTATAAAACTGTTTCGGATCCAGAGCAAACTGGTTCTTACATCGAGCTAAATAGTTCTTATAACATTGAGTGTTTTGCACGGTAAAGTTAGACCGAGCCACCATATAATGCACATAACAGTCATTGCTATTGGTTCTTAAGTATTTTTTAAAGAATCTTAATTTGATATTTTTTAGGTTAGAAAGGTGCCTTGTATACCAAGGGGGTTTATCCGCCATAGCCGGATACCGCAACGGAACAAAGCGATCAAAAACTAGATTTAATGTACTATAAAATATATCTAGAGCAGTCGACATATCGGTACATGCGTACAAATCGGACCAGTCAAATTCTGAGATAAAATTATTAATTTTTTTAAAGTCGGCTTTACGAAAACATCGAATTTTTTTATCAGCGTAATTGTTCTTAGGCTTAGTGCATAGCCCCGTATCGATCGTAAGATCTAATGTTGGATGATAAGGATCTTCGGGGAGTGTGAGAGGTGGAGCTCTGTATATGGATACGGCGTCCGTATCAGAGAGAAAGCACAGATCGAGCAAACGACCTAAAGAATTCCCTATATGATTAATTTGAGCCAGTGACATGTCTAACATGCCCGCAGTAAAGTCGTGATGCGACGTAGGTGTTAAAGCTAAGGTGTTATCGTTCATGGTCCAAGCCACCTGGGGTAGGTTAAAATCACCCAACACCACCAGCTGATCCATGTCCGATAACATTGAGAAGACAGACTGAATGGCTGCTAGGTGCCGCTCATATGTCAAGGAATCGGACTTAGGCGGAATATAAGAGCAAGTGATGTATAACTTTAACCTAGACAATGAGATTTTAACTGTAATAAATTCTAAGTCTCCAGTTTGAAGATTTATCACCTCGGAAACGAGATTAGAGTCCACTGAAATTAAGACTCCACCACCATTTCCGAGGGATCGGTCAAGCCTATATATTGTGTACCTACTGGGGAAAACTTCAGAATTAAGAATTTCTGGAGTAAGCCAGGTTTCGGTAAACACAATGACCTGGGATGCAAACGAGAAGCTTACCGAGAACAAATTAGAAAGTTTAGAACGTAAGCCTCTTGTGTTCTGGTACGTAAGAATAAAGGATGATGTTAGTTTTTTAGGTTGGCAGGAGCGTTTACTTGTGGAAGCTTTACTCCTAAAGGGCGACTTTTTTTCTTTTTTTTATTCTTAAGCTGATGTTCTTGAACGAAAATATGTTGCGGCCAGAAATTGGTCGAACAGATATCATCAAAAGCCATCGGAGGAACACGGATCTTGAAAGATGCCACGTTCCTAGCGTAGGAATATTTATATTTAGTAATATTTTCCACTCTAATATCGACTTTAAGTTTTGCTTGAATGTAAGCTAAGATGTCCGATTCGGACGTATCAGGGGAAAGCCGGGAAACAAAAATGTGTTTCTCTAGAGGAATACCAATCAAGGGTTTTGGCGGGGCGGGAGGTTTGCTCACGCTACCAGTGGGTGCCGGTAATCCGGACCCTAAGTTCCTCTGGTGAGTTAAGGGTACATTTTTTTGGGCTTGTAGAACCTTTGGCACGGGAGGGTCCAATGCGACTACCTCGGACTGCTCATCGGACAAATGCCTACGCACCTTAGCAACATTTTCGGGATCCGAAATATGGGCTGTTACCGGTGTCGTCACGATTGGAGTGGTGGACGGCAGCGGTGACAATGAAGGAGACTGTTGAACATCAGACGGAGGGAGAAGGAAGTTATTTGCATTACTGGCGGTAACCGCCGGCGGCAAACGGGACGTTTTTTTGCGCTTAGGAGACTCATTCAACAGTTGTAAATTGTTGAACTGAGTGTCCAGCGCAGAAAACAGGTCATTAGCTTTTCGAAAAGCAACCAATACCTGACCGAACCCATTTTTAGTCTGCCGCATAAAAGATCTAATTTCAGTAGTGTAAGCCAGAGTCGGAACGACCCAAAGCATCCGGAATGGTGGCTGACTTAAACCCTGCACACTTGGAGTGCGCAATGTTATCACACAGCCAACAGTGGACACTTACTTGGTCAACCGACACAATTTTATTGCATTTTTAATACAACAGATGATATCAGACATTTTGGCAAAATAATTTAAAATATAAACCACTGTGCCAGAAAATATTATAGGGAAGAATGAAAGGGAGTTTGAGAGAAACAGTTAAGGGCTATAGAGTAAGCGAGAGAGTGCTAGCGAGAGAGAGGTGTTATAAGAGAGTGCAAGTTGTATAAGAGAGGGAGAGAGAGTGTGTTTTCGAGAGAGTTTTTGGTGGGAGATATAGAACAGAGATCTACAGATATTGTACTAGGAGAGGTAAGCGGTGAAAGTTCCGTTACTAATAGCACAAAGCAAAGTACAAGAATATGTAAGAATACAGACCACAGTTGTTGATATTTGTTTGCAATAAATGCTTTATGCAAACAGATAACAATAAATGCACTGCACGACGCGGAATCGAAAGACGGTTTTTTAAATATGTAGATAAACGTTTGCAAAAAAAAAGTGACCACAACGGGGTGATTCGGGAAGAATTTAAAAGATTTATTCGCTCAAGAGCACGCAAAAACACAACCGTTCGCTTTGAAAGAGAAGAGTTGCTCATAGAGTAAAATGGTAAGTTAAACCCCTGGGGGGGAAAAAAAAAATAAAAACTTGGTTTTTACTTTAAAAGATAACCCCTTTTGGGGGTTGGAATTTTTTTTATAATCATTTGAATAAAGAGCATTTAGTCCGTAAACTTTGCTATTTCCCTGTCCATCTTATTATTTGCATTCGCCCACTGTATGGCCGGGGTATATAGGGCAGTCACCCTCTCGACATAAACTTTATTTTACATTTCATCAACCACCCTACCGGTGGCACACCATCAGCGGCCACCTGGCACCAGCAACTTGGCCGCCAATTCTCACCTATCTTGAATCGCTACTACTCATTAAGCATCCCTACCGGTGCCACCTCATCATCGGCCGGATCTGGAGCCCACCGGGCAACCGACCACAAGATAACTGGCGCCTAACGAACAAAAATAAATAGCGACCCTCAAAATTTTCAAAACATGTTAATAGGCTGATTCACAATAATATCAAGCTTTTACAAATTTGGCGAAAATAAATATAACTGCAAACGTTAAAAAAAATAATTATACGTAATAATAAAGATGCTATATGTATTGAGACCTCGTATGAATTAGGTGGCATAAGTGTTTTAATGAACTTTTCCAGGTCCGTATAGAGAAATTAAAAGGAAGCCGTGGGGATAGTGAAGAAGAAACCGGGGTTTTAGACCAAGACAGGCTCAAATCGAAAAAGAAAAAAAAAAAAAAAAAAAAAAAACAGGGCGCCAAAACCCCAGGGAAACATAGGCTCCGAGCTGAATTTTCATCGTTAATATGCAGTTACAAAACATGCGCGTAGAGACCCCCCAGGGGGGGGGTTTCCAAAAATTTTCCTTCAACCCGGGGAACCCCCCATAAAAAAACACCCCTTATAAAAAGTACCAGATTTTAACGGTGCGCAAGACGAGTACGTAGCGTGGAGGCAGTCCGCCACGGATGCACACGAACTCTTTAAATCTTGCCAGGGCAGCTGTGCCCATTATCAAGCCGTTACCATAATCAGCGCGAGCGTTGCTGGTATCACACAACACTGTATTTAAGATACAGACTGCTCCTACGCAGACAGAACTTCGTTGAGGCTGTTGCAACAACAGCTTGAGGCAGTTCGCCAAAGTGACCAAAACCTAATGCAATACTATGACGAGGTTGAGCGTAAGCTAACCCTCGTCACGAACAAAATTGTCATGTCCCACGACATTGAAAGAGCCACACTGCTCAACAATGAGGTAAGGGAGGACGCCCTACAAGTGTTAGTCTCAGGCCTAAAAAAGAACATGAGAGCAGTCGTATTCCCAGCGCAGCCAAAAAACCTTCCTTCAGCATTAGCATTAGCTAGGGAGGCTGAAGCCAGCATCGAAAGAAGCCAGTTCGCGCCAACGTATGCTAGGGCAATGGAACAGAAGACACAGAATTCTGACTTTCGTAAGACTCAGTACCGCACTCCTGATAAACAAGGAAACGAAAAGAACACTCATTATTTTAAAAAACCAGATAAAAACCAACAAAATGGTTCTGGGCGTAAGCCAGAGGACTGGGCCGACCGTGGAAATCCACGTCAGGCAGCAGAGCCCATGGACTGGAACCCATCAACTTCATTCACGGGTCCAACGGTGTGTAATTGTGTCCCCTTGTATTTAATTAGCAAAGGGTCATTGTAAGAGAGGTCCCAGGCAATGCAAAACACAATAGACAAATTCACAAAAATTCACGTTTATTAATATGTGACATGTGCAAATAGGGTCCCGCGTTAGATGCAACTTGCGCGTTCTCTCGCTTGCCGAAGACGACTGACTTTTTCCCTCCACGCATCGTCCCAAAACGCGAGAGCGATCAGCCGTTGCTCTTCGCTCCCCGCTCCCAGCTTCCAGCACACTGGGACAAGCAGCAAACTTAACATGCCGCCGGCGGAAAACGGTCGGCCTTGATGATGCCGAGGTCGCCCAGCTGGAGTCCTTCAGCCTCGCGGCACCACTTGGGCCTCTGCTGTAGATGTGATAGCCAGTCCCGACTCCAAGCCTTCCAGAAATGACGTACCATAGCCTGCTGGATCAGGAACTCCTCCGCGAAGGACCTAGATTGTGGGCGCATGCAGCGAGTCACCAATCAAGAAATGAGCCGGCGTGAGCACCTCTAGGTCGTCTGCGTCCGCTCTGAGAGGACAAAGCGGCCGCGAGTTGAGACATGCTTCTATGCTTATAAGCACCGTTGCCAACTCCTCATAGGTGAGCCGTCAATCCGCAATGACCCTCTTCAGGTGTTGTTTCACCGACTTCACGTTAGTCTCCCACAGCCCGCCGAAATTGGGCGACTGCGGAGGATTGAAGTGCCACGTTGTCCGTTGTGACGCGAGCTTGGGGGCTATAAGGTGATCGTAATCTTCTTGAAGCTTACAGTAAAACATGCGAGTGCCGAATTACCAGCTCAGTGAAATGATGGGAACTTGGGAGTATTATCGGATGCCGGCGCTCATATGGCAAGTTAGAATGCCGTAGTCGCCCCCTCACTCGCAGGATGCCTTCTGACAAGATCGGCGACAAGCTCAAGAGCTTACTTCGCGTGGGTAGCCGTTTACTCTCTCTTACTGCAGCCAAATCCATTGGGAACGATTCCCGCTGCACGATGCGCACTATAGCCCCTAAAGCAAAGTCAAGCTCTTCAATGGCTAGGGGGCCGATGCGCCTCTCCTTGCCGACAGCATTGTGCCTGAACCGCAACGCATAGGCCGTGACTCGTACAGCCCGGCTAAAAGTAGAAAATCTGCCAACGAACGACGGAAGCGGGACAGCGTGGTGAATTCGTACTGGCCGCCTTTGCCTCTTTGCTCGAACTCCATAGAAGGCCAGTCACTCGTACTGCGTGTAAGCCATTCAGGGCCTCGCCACCATAGGCCAAAGCCCTTCAATTCACCCGGAGACAGTCCTGTTGTCACACAGTCCGCTCGATTCTCAGCCGTGCCCACATGCCTCCATTGAGAGGGCGAAGAATGATCCAGAATGAACGCGACCCTGTTGGCCACGAACGTCTTCCACCTAGTGATGTCCCCGTACAGCCAGTGTAAAAGGATTGTGGCATCCGTCCAGTAGAACGATTCGATGGGTAGGTCGCTTAGCCATTTAGCCGAAGTAAGCCATTTAACCAACTTGACGGCCAAAACTGCACCACTCAGATCCGTTCTAGGTATAGTCAAGGGCCGTGTGGGAGTCACCCTTGACTTCGAGGCCAACAGTGAGCTATAGCATGCTCCGTCCTCGCACTCGAGCCTTAGGTAGACCGAGGCCGCATAAGATGTCGATGAACCGTCACAGAACGCGTGAGGCTGAGCAGACACTATACACCCAGGGGAATAATGAATCCATCGGTCTATGCTTATGTCGTCGATCCTCGTCAACCCGTCCCGAAACGTTCGCCACCGTTCTACGAGGGCGTCCGGAACCTCGTCGTCCCACTCCAGCGCCGACCGACCGCATGCACTTTCTTTGCCATGGTTACCTCCTTCAAAATCAGCTTTCCCACGATGATGACTGGTGCGATTAAACCCAGTGGATCAAACAGCCTAGCTATGCTCGATAGAATCATCCGTTTGGTAAACCTAGTTGGAATCTCAAAATTGACTTGAAATTTAAAACAGTCCTTATTCGCGAGCCAATACATCCCTAACGCCTTGATAGGATCCGTAGTGTCCCAGTTTAAAGGAGTCAGGCTGCACTGATGCTCCGCAGGAATCGAGAGCAAGAGATTGGACTCGTTGCTGGACCATTTCCTCAACTCCATGCACGCGGATTTTACCGCCCCCGATACTTGGTTCCGCTTATCCCTTGCTTCCTCCAACATGTGACCTCCGAAAAGAATATCATCCACATATATTTCGCTCAACAACACCTCTTCCGCCTTGGGAAACGAACGGTGCTCGTCCTTCGCCAAATGCTGGATGACCCCGATGGGTTGACAACGTGAAAACGCTGTTGGACCCATCCGCCGCATGCCATAAAATCCGCTGGTATTGGGCGTATTCCGGATGAACATCTATACAACGATACATCTTCTGGATATCCGCTGCAAAAACGAAACGATATTTCCGCCAATTTAGTATGACGTGCGACTTGTCGTTCTGAAGGGCTGGCCCAGTCCACAACACGTCGCTTAGAGATCTTCCGTTGCTAGTTCTTGCGGAGGCGTCGAATATGATTCTTTGCTTAAGCGACTGCGGCTGCTTCTTAAAGACCGCTTGATGCGGCAGCATGCAGGAAGGCACATGCCTACCCGTAAAAGTACGCATCAGCAAACTGCTTTCACTGCCCACCGCTGGCGCAATCTGCTTGAGGGCAAAGTACTCCTCGATCTCCTCGACATATTTGCTCCACCACTCCGGACTGCTCGACAGACGCCGTTCCAACTGCAAGAACCTATTCAACGCCATCTGATGCGATCTTCCCAGAACCATAGTTGGATCCATGTAAGTTTTGAAGGGCAACCGTACCACGTAACGGCCATCCGATCGCCGAATATGTGTCTTCTGAAAGAAGGCTTCGCACCAGAGGTCCGCCTCCGATGTGAGAGAACGATCCGAAACGGCCTCCACCTCGCAGAAACGCTTGAGAAAAGCCTCGGTGTCCAAGAGCACCCGATGACACCGAACCTGGGTCGCTTCCCGCATTCCGTCCGCCAAACCAGATAGGATCCACCCAAGGTGAGTGTTCTGAGCCATAGGCTCGCAGGGCAGCCCGATCCTGGTGTCCGGCAACACGATTTGTGCCAACAGGTCCACACCCAAGATGAGGTCGACTCGCTTCGATCGTGAGAAGTTCGGATCCGCCAGCGGGAGCCCTCGTATATGGTCCCAACGCTGAGGCATGAAGCTGCGACAAGGAAGACAGGAAGTAACCGAATTGAGGACATACGCGGAATCAACGTCTACTGAAAAGTCAGGGTTAACATTACTACGGATTTCAAAATTGACAGTATACTTGCACCGCTGACCGCCCCCAAGACCCATCCCAAAAATAGATGTTCGTGTGCCAGATCGCTTCAGATGCAAGGACTGTACCACGTGTTCCGAGACAATGGTTGCCTCCGATCCTTGGTCGACCAGGGCGTTTATATGGCAGCGTGCAGTCCGTTGACCGGGTTCCGCACGGTGATACGAGCAGTGGCGAGAAGGACATTTCTCGATGACGGATCCGATAACGTTGCTGAATAGCATCCGTAAGATGCGCCGGGGTTCTGGTCTGTCGTTGGCTGCCTGCGCTGTTGAGATACGCTATCCCTATCTGCAGGTGCACTAGGAGTCGGCGCCATATGATGCGGCGGCACCCCGCTCGGCGATTGGCTATGAGCCAAGACAGGGAAATGCAACAATGTGTGATGACGCTGCCCACAAACTTGACAGCCTTTATTACTCGTGCAGCGCGAAAGGGCATATGCCTTACTTAGATAATTGATGCAGAATTTAGCCCTGCTTACTATGTCCTTCGTCTGGTAGCAGTATAAGGCCAAAACGTTGAGCAACGACGCAGGATATGGCCGCCGCCGCAGTGGTAACAGTCGCCGCTAGGGCGCCTAGCGTGCTCCTGTGCACTGTGCCCTCGCACTCGTTTTGTAGGGTCTGAAGATCCTGGGCCAGCAGCGGAGTCGAACGACGAGCCTCGGTGATCAATCGCATCCATTACAACCAGCCGGTCGTTTAAAAATGACTCCAACTCTCTGTAGGATGGAACCGTGGAACAACTTCCTTGATGGTGCTCCCAAGCGTTGTGGGTCTCCTTTGGTAGCCTCGATGCTACGTAGTAGCATCAGCCAGTGCTACGATTTCCCGTCCAAGGCTTGAACGCGGCGGAATGCAGCCAGACAAACATTGACCGTGCTTAACATTGACCGTATTAACTCTGTGTTGTCCTTCTGTAGCCTAGGCAACGCGTAGATGGCATTCATGTGGTGGGCAAAAACGACTCGACGATTGTTGTACCTCTTGATCATCAATCCCCAAGCCACCGAATAATTCGCTTCCGTGAGCTGCATCTGACGGATGTCATTGTCCCTCGGCAGCGACTCCTTGAGAAAGTGCAACTTCTGCACACTACTCATATTGGCGTTCTTGTGGATTAGGCTCGTAAAGGCATCATAATAGCCTGGCCTATCGATACACGCGCTGGAGAACTTCGGAACCGACATCTGGGGCATGTTCAGCCGCACTTCCGCATCGGCGCCCCCAGACACTGGCGGCGGAGGCGCATAAGCAATAGGCATCCATGTACCGCCCCCCGAACTCCGACTGGAAATCCTTCGTGGCATAGGCCGACACAGAAAATCCTTCCAGGTTCACGATAACGGAATCCGTCTCCCTAAACGCGTTTCGTAACTCCTCAACTTGTTCCAGCCTTTTCTTCAGGTAAATCCTCGTTTTCCTCGATTGCGAATCCTTTTTAAAGTTTTGCAACAGGGATTTCACGGACTGAAATCGATTCGCTTGCAAGTTAACCAACTGCTTCAAAGTAGTAGCAGTCGATCCCGCTTTCATGTTGACCAATGTTGTGAAACCGAACTTCGCGCGATTTTTTCCCAGGGCCCCCCCCCTTAAAATTTTTTTAAAATATTATATTATAAATTAAAAAAAAAAAATTTTCTCCTTTTTAAATTGTCAAAAAAAAACAAAATTTTTTTTTTAAAAAACCCCTTTAAAAAAAAAGATAAAAAATGAAAATATAAAAAAACACACGGGTTGGAAAAAAAAATGGAGGGAAGGAAGGAAAAAAAAAAAAAGGAAAGAAAAAGTACCCCACAAAAAAAAAAAAAAAAAAAAAAAAAAAACTATATCCTTGCCTGCTGAACGACAACCAAAAAAAAAAAAAAATATTTAATATTTATTCGCCTTTCATGGGGGCTTAGGGTGGGGGAGAGGTAGAGCTGAGCTCGTAACTCGCGCAACTCACCTCCCCAAATAATAATTTATTGGAAAAACTCAGTAAATTTTATTTCGCACACAACTTGTCTACTTACTCAGTTATGTATACAAGAATCCACAGCAAGACGAGGCGAAGATCAACGACCGTCTCCAAAGTTCAAAAAACTGTCGTCTTGCGCCTACGTATCGCAGTTCCTCTCTTCCGTGATTCGCAGAGCCGCCAGCCTGTAGTCTAAGTGTAGCTGTGATTCCGTTATGCCCAAAAAAAGCGAAGAAAACGTCCAGAAAGGTCCAGAAACTTCCGTAGCTGCGTCTATGTATCGCCGTTTTCTTTCTTCTTCACTTTTCGTGGTATGCAGAGCCGACTTGCAAACTTAGCGCAGTTGCGATCTAACGGCGCTTATTTACACAGAATTAAGAATTTTCGGATATGTTTGCGATTGCAGATTCCCCTCATGGGCCACCATGTGTAATTGTGTCCCCTTGTATTTAATTAGCAAAGGGTCATTGTAAGAGAGGCAATGCAAAACACAAAAGACAAATTCACAAAAATTCACGTTTATTAATATATGACATATGCAAATAGCGTCCCGCGTTAGATGCAACTTGCGCGTTCTCTCGCTTGCCGAAGACGTCTGACTTTTTCCCTCTTCCCGCATTCGTTCTCCCAAAACGCGAGAGCGATCAGCTGTTGCTCTCCGCTCCCCGCTCCCAGCTTCCAGCACACTAGGACAAGCAGCAAACTTAACAAACGGCTTAAATAAAAAGTGCCAAATAAGTGTCTTGCGAACAACTTCCCCATTTTTCATATTAGATTCCCTAACAACATTTGACGGGATCATATGCTTCGACTTGCTAACGCAAGTGGGAGCCACCCTCAATATGCAAACTAAAAAAATATTGTATGGTTCCGTGTCTGAGGACCTGCAGTTTCTTGATTGCGAAGATGTAAACTTTACCAACATAAAGGACATAGTCGTAAAAAAGGAGTTTATCGAAATGATGAAACAAAATCTAAAGTCTTCTCCGACGCATATCAAACCTTGCCGTACAACACAAATGTGGTGGCTACTATTCGCACTGAGGATAACAACCCAGTGTACTCAAAAGCGTACCCGCACCCAATGGGTGTCGCAGAATTCGTTAATAAAGAAATAAAAGACCTACTGAAGTCTAATATTATAAGCCCGTTGAGATCACCGTATAATAATCCAACTTGGGTGGTCGATAAAAAAGGGTCGGATGAGACAGGTGGTAGGAAAAAGCGTTTGGTAATCGACTTCAGGAAACTCAACGAAAAAACCATTCCTGATAAATACCCCTTGCCAAGTATCGAGTTAATACTGGCAAACCTTGGCAAAGCCAAATATTTTACAACTCTAGACTTAAAATCTGGTTATCACCAAATTTTCCTCGCGGAACAAGATCGCGAAAAAAACTCATTTTCAGTCAACGGAGGCAAGTATGAATTCTGCCGTTTGCCTTTTGGATTAAAAAATGCTGGTAGCATTTTTCAAAGGGCAATCGATGACTTATTGAGAGAGCAGATAGGGAAGTCGTGTTACGTCTATGTTGACGATGTCATAATCTTTTCGAAAAACGAAAAAGAGCAGGTCAGTCACATTGACTTTTAAGAAACCGTTAAATGACAACCGATGCGTCAGCTTACGGCATCGGGGCAGTACTGTCGCAAGACAAAAAATCCATAACGATGATATCCAAAACCCTTAAAGACTGCGAGACCCGTTACGCAACTAACGAAAGAGAGTTAGTCGCTATAGTCTGGGCTCTAGGAAAATTAAGGCAGTATCTGTATGGCACTCGTGAAATAAGAATCTACACAGATTATAAGCCGCTAACGTTCGCTGTATCCGACAAGAACCCAAATGACAAATTAAAACGTTGGAAAGCATTTATAGATGACTACGGCGCAAAAGTCATATACACTCCGGGCAAAGATTTGTCGCCGACGCCCTTTCGCGACAAAACATCAACGCCCTTCAAAACGAACCCGAATCTGATTGTGCAACAGTTCACAGTGAAGAATGTAGCACTTATACGATAGAAACAACGGGAAAACCTCTAAATTGTTTCATAAATCAGATAGTCCTAGAAGAGGCAAAGTATTTCTTGAAGCGATACTTAATATTTTTCGGAAATAAATCCCGTCATATTATACATTTCACGGAAAAATCGAGTCTTTTCGAAACATTAAGACCAATCATTAACCCAAAAGTTGTCAACGCTAATCATTGTAACTTGCCAACATTGGCAAGCATTCAACATGCAATAGTATCAAATTTTCCATCTACGAAATTTTGGCACTGCAAGAACTTTGTGTCAGACATTTCTGATAAAAGTGAGCAGATCGAAATAATCACCGCAGAGCACAATCGTGCACACAGAGCTGCTCAGGAAAATATCAAACAAGTCTTCCGCGACTATTATTTTCCAAAAATGTCAAAGTTGGCTACTGAAGAAGTGACAAATTGCAAAATATGCACTACAGCAAAGTATGACAGACACCCCAAGAAACAAGAACTTGGGGTAACTCCAATTCCGTCAGACGTCGGCGAAATGCTGCATATTGATATTTTTTCCACCGATAAAAAACTATTTCTAACGGCCATATTCTCCAAATTTGCGGTAGTACAAGCAATAGTGTCTAGGGCTATATTCGACGTGAAAATCTCTATCCTCCAATTAATAAACTTATTCCCAAATATAAAGACAATATACTGTGATAACGAAGCGTCTTTCAGCACTGAAACGATCACATCGTTACTCAAAAATCAGTATGGCATAGATGTTGTAAATTATAAAACTGTTTCGGATCCTGTGTAAATTGGGTCCTACAACGAGCTAAATAATTTTTATAACACTGACCGTTAAGCACGGTAAAATTTGACCGAGCAATTAAGTATTGAGAGTAACTAAGCGGAGTTCTAGTTTTTAAGTATTTCTTCTGAAGCCTGAACTTTATATTTTTTAAGGTGCTTAAGCCCTTGGTATACCAAGGAGGGTTATCCGTTCTGGACTGGTACCTCATCGGAACACATATATCAAAAATTAGGTTTAATGCATGGTAGAATATGTTTAATGCTGAAATCATATCATTGCATGCGTAGAGATCGGACCAGTCAAAATCAGAGATAAGAATATTAAGTTTAAGAAAGTCTGACATGCTAAAACATCGAACCTTTTTGACAGCCCTAGTAGGCTCAGTCGTTTGGAGTGGTCCAACATCGAACGCCAGCTCCAGAGTGGGATGATAAAGATCCTCAGGGCGTGTAAGTGATGGAACCCTAGATATATATACGGAGTCCGAATCTGAGATAAAGCATAGATCGAGTAACCGACCTAAAGAGTTTTTAACATGGTTAATTTGTTCCAGGTACATGTCTAACATACCTGCAATAAAATCATTATGTGAGGAAGGTGTTAAAGCTAAACTATTTTCATTTTTTGACCAGTTAATTTGTGGTATGTTAAAATCACCCAGAACCACTAACTGATCTACATCTGATAATAACGTAAAAACGGACTGTATGGCCGCTAGGTGCAACTCATACGTGGATGGGTCGGACTTGGGAGGGATGTAAGAACATGTAATAAATAAATACCTACCAGGAAGCGCAAGTTTAACACAAATGAATTCGATATCGCCGAATTGAAGGTTAATCTCCTCGGATACAAGTTTAGAGTCGACAGAAATTAACACTCCACCCCCAGATCCGAGTGATCGATCAAGCCTGTATATTACATACCTACTCGGAAAAATTTCAGAGCTAAGAATTTCCGAAACCAGCCATGTTTCGGTAAAAACAATTATTTGGGATGCAAAAGAAAAGCTCTCAGAAAACAAAGTAGGAAGCTTAGTACGCAACCCCCTTGTGTTCTGATAGGAAAGAGTGAGAGACGATGTTAGTTTTTTGCGAGGGTTTGCTCAATGGCTTTTGTTTGAGGGAGTTTTACCGCCGCGGGTCGATTAATTTTCTTTTTTTTATATCCCGGTCGATGTTCTTGGACGAAAATGTGTTCCGGCCAGAACTTGGTTGAGCACATTTTGTCAAATTCCACCGAGGGGACGCGAATCTTAAATGATGATACTATTCTGTTATAATGATATTTAAATTTAGTTATGTTATCCACCTTAATGTCGGCTTTCGTTCTGGCTTGTATGTATGCCAATACGTCTGACTCAGACGTATCCTCGGAAAGCCGGGAAACAAATATATGTTTCTCAGGTGGGATTACCTTTAGGGGCTTTGGTGTAGCAGGTTCTGATACTGCACCGCCAGTGCACGCCGGTAGTCCGGGCACGAAATTCCCCTGCAGTGTATCGGGTGGGTTGATGTTAATGGAGATTGGCTCTGTAGTAGCCAGGAGCCTTGAAGCAGACAAACTATCTAACGATTTCCTACCATCATGTCCAGAAAATTCGGATGCCGAATTTTTCGTACTCACCGGAGTGTTGGCCAAAGGCGTTCCAAACAGCTGCGGCGACACTTCAGTATTCTGAAGGTAAGAAGTGGGAGCGAGAAGGGAACTAGTGATCTGCGGCACACAAGAGTTTGATTTTTTACGCTTTGGAGACTCATTTAACAATTGGACATTATTAAATTGGGTGTCCAGCGCCGTGAGCAAATCGTTGGCTTTACGAAAAGCGCCGAGCACCTCACGAAAACCATTTTTTGTCTGCCGCATAAAAGATCTCATTTCCCTTTGAGTCCCCCGACAACTTTCACAGCAATAATGTAAGCCGGAATCGCCTCGGGCCAAAACATCCGATACGGTGGCACGGAAATTGACACATTTGGCATGAACCATATTATCACAAAGCCAACACAAAACGCTTGGCTGGTTAGTTGTAATTATTTTGTTACAAGATTTTAAGTAGCAGACAATTTCAGACATAATGATTTATAATTTTTATTTTTAAGCACTATTTAATCGATAAAAGCCCACTGTGCGAGAACAGAAAAAGAAGAATAAAAACAAGATAAGTTTTAGATATGCACACTATGAAAGGTGTGAGGGAGCGGGGGAGTAGATTGAAATCAAGATAAGGTATAGATAAACAACACGAGAGAGACGCGAGCGGGAGAGGAACCGTTTATCGCGAAAGACGAGAAATAGGAGAATGTGAAAATAATTTAAGTAAATTGAGAGTTTAAACAAAAGAAAGAAAAGCTACACAGTTTAGTTCACTGCGCGGAAGGCAAACGGCTGAAGGTTTTATTAATACAAAGAAATTCGTATCGGTTCGTTCGTAAATAGCCAACAAAGTTAACGAGAGTAGAAAAAAACACGTCCGTTCGCTTCGGCCAAATTACCAAAAATTGATGCCAAAAATTGATTACCAAAAATTATGCGGGCGACCGTTGAATATAATAAAACATTACATTCGGTCATTAACCAAAAACCCATTGATGTAATCCACTCTGCTTCCGAAAAAGTTAAGGAAGCAATAAAATACTCCTGAGGGGTAACAAACAGTCGGTAGAAATCTTGGGTGATTCTTAGTTCACCCTAGTCTTTCTAGATGCCGACTCAGCATACCCACCTTTGGGGGCCGTGCCTGGATCCCATTGGTGGTGAGTTATGCACATTTTGCGATCGTCAGCATTTCCCACTGTCATGCGGTCGGCCTGCCGACTAAGCACTCTACTGCTAAGTTCCTCAGTTCTGTTTTATAATAATTTGTATAAAGAGCATTTAGCTACGTAAACTTTACTCCGGCTATCGTCGTCTTGTTATTTGCATTCGCCCACTGAGCTTAAGGCCAGGGGTATAGGGGGATAGTCACCCTCTCGACATAAACTTTATTTTATACTTCATCAACCACCCTACCGGCGGCACACCATCAGCGGACACCTGGGACCAGCAACCCGGCCGCCAATTCTCACCTATCTTGAACCGCTACTACTCATCAAGCACCCTACCGGTGCCACCTCATCATCGGCCGGATCTGGAACAGCCTTACCACCGGGCAACCGACCACAATATAACTGGTATACTAGATTCGTTGAAAAGTATGTAAAAGGTAGAAGGAGGCGTGTTCGACCCTATAAAGTATATATATTCTTGATCAGGATCAATAGCGAAGTCGATTGAGCCATGTCCGTCTGTTCGTCCGTCCGTCCGACCGTCCGTCCATCCGTCCGTCCGTCCGTCCGTCCGTCCGTATGAACGCTGAGATCTCAGGAACTATAACAGATACAAAGTTGAGATTAACCATGAAGATTCTTAAGGTTCCGGGACAGCGCAAGTTTATTACAGCATCCTGCCACGCACACTCTAACGCCCAAAAATCTCAAAAAAACAATTTATTAAAAAAAATTACTGAAATCTCAAGAACTATTGGAGCTAGAAAGTTGAAATTCAGAAAGTGTAGTATTTAGATGCCAGCGCATCTTATAGTGGTTCTAAGCATGTAGGTTTTTATGATGCTCCCAATGCGATTTGTTTTTTTTCGATCAAGCCACGCCCACTCTAACGCCCACAAAACCCGAAAAACCAAAAATGCAAAAATTTCAAAAACTATAAGAGCTACAAAATTTTGCTTAGGAACACGTATTTAAGAGATGCGTCTGCAACTTGCGACGAAGTTGCATACGGCCACGTCTACTCTAACGCCCACAAGCCGCGGAAAACTATGGCGTCTATAATATTATTATGAATGCCTTCGTTTGACCTTGTATTACTTATTTCTGTTAATATCTATCGATTTACTAAAGATTTTTCAAATCGGAACATTACTTCGCTATTTATAAAGAAATTAAGGTTATAAGGCCTCACATGGGCAGTGACGTCACTATCAGTTACTCAACATGCTTTCTCCGACAATAGGTGGCGCCTTGTGAATTTAAACTAGCAAAATTAATATTTTAAAATTGTGTAAAACAGTAACAGGTATTTTATAGTCGCGGCACTCGACTATAGCGTTTCCTCTTGATGGTAAATAAACTCTTTGTTTATTCCTGAGTTAGGAGGATTGGGAACGTCTTGAGGAACGTTTCAAGTTTTTTATTAAAATTTCAGAGTTTTTAAGATTTCTTCAAGATAAAGGGACACAGACTAAATAAGTCCATGGACACACCATGATAAAATTGTCAAGTGGGTGTAGGAGTATAGCAAATCTGTATGCCCTTTATGTATAAAAATGAGAACAGTGAAATTGTTCAGTATCAGTTCGTCAGGAGCAGCAAATCATACATATCACCATGAGCGTAATATCAGTGGAACTTGAAATACTTGACCAAGACTCCGTTGTGGTGGTCATTGAAGACTCGGAGCCAAACTGTATAATGGCTCTAGCCCAAGAAGACACCATAGACAAGAATCTGAAGGATGTATTCGCACCCTCCTCAACATCTACTCAAGCGATTCCACAAGAGTTGGATTCACTTAAATGGGAAAATTTCCCATTTGGAGATGAAACGATGGATGTAATGAGTTTTTGTATGAGCACTTTCAGTGTGCTCAAAAAAGTTGATATAGATGACTCGGAAATTCTTTTTACAGACGACGACTACCTCTTTGACGATGTAAAAGGGGATGACTTAGAAAATAAGTATCTAAATTTACTGAAAGATGAAGACGAGGAGTTTTTAATACATGTTGCCAAAAGTTTAGATATTTAAATAAAAATTGTATAAAAATAAAATAAACTAAAATAAAATAAAAATAATTAAAATTCAAATATAAAAATCTTTTATTTTTTCGGTCCCATATTAACTGAAATTAATAAAACAGATATTTACTTTAACAAAGAAATGGGTTCATTTTATTATTTCTTTATTTCAGTGTTTTTAGTTTTCAATATATGATGAAAAGAAAGAAATTATGCTCTTCCCCACCTGCTTACCGAATTTATTCTAAAAAAAATTTTAGTTTTCTCTATCTTTTCTACCCTGACTTGTAGATATCTTAAATCCTGAAAATGAATAGTCATTAATTTCAATTTATTCCAAGTCCATTTTTAAACTCGGATTCTATTAGTTACTTTTTCATAAACAATCTTTATCTTGAAAAAAAAACTATTTCTACTCTCTTCTGACTACAGGTCATCTACTTTTAAACTCACACTCTATTGGTTTTCCTTTTCTTGAACAAGCTGTATCTTAAAGAAACCTATTTCTGATCTATTCTAAAAGAGAGAAAGAACTTTATTTTTAAAACTCATATTCTATTTAATTTCGAACCATCTCAAACTACCCAGGAATCTACCTGAGCTATTTCTTTTGAAACCTAGAATTGTAACTCCTAGTCTTCCAAAATTTGTGAACGCCCACTTTAAAATTGTGTACAATATCGGAGAATTAATTAATTCTTTCCAAGTCGTTCTCGGTGCAACATTGTTAGTTTGAAAACTTGAAAAGAAGCAAACAACTAAAAGTGAAGTGAAGTGTATTAAATAAATATATATATATAGTGACATATCTACAATAACCTCGTCACCTTCACTTAATCATAAGTAAGATTTTCTATGTAAACTTAATCGAATATGGAAAATTACCAAACCCTTTTATCTAAACACAGACATGGAAGATTACCAAACCTTTTATATAAACACAGACAGATCGCAGACTGAAATTCTTTCCCACACTGCGACTGAAAAACAAAAGAGTCTTATTACTCAGACTCTTAGTCTAAACATTTATAACATAAATTTTCCACAGACGATCAAGGTTAAAGTAGGAGTCCTGTTACGGACAATTGAAAAGAGAAATCTTGTATTCAAGAGTATTGAACTTGAATACAAGAGAATAAAACTTAGTTATAAGAAAAGTTCTCTCAGAGAACATAATAATTGTAAAAGCCCAAAACCAAGGCTTCATTATAAATTAAGACTTAAGAAAAAGTCAGTTCGTTTAAGACACTCAATGTTTGAAGTTAGATATAGCAAATTCGGTTAAATAAAATTATATTTTTTTTAACATACGAATGGTCAAACATTTCATTGGCGCAGCCGGTAGGATCTCAAAAAGTTAAATTCGGTACTAGTCACTTAAGGACTACTATACAACTAGTATCCTTGACTAGCGAAGTGCAAACTTGAGATCCGCAAAAGAATCGCGAGCCTTAATCGCAAAAGAACCGTGACGGGATCGTAGTCACAGACATTCATAAAAATTTTAAAATATTTTTAATCAATTTTAAAAAGTGAAAAACCTAAGAACCGTGACGGGAACGTAGTCACAGACATTCACAAAAAAGTTTTAAAATATAAAAGAATCTTAATCAATTTTAAAAAAGTGAAAAACCTAAGAACCGTGACAAGAACGTAGTCACAGACCCTCACTAAAAATTTTAAAATACTAAAGAATTTTAATTAATTTTAAAAGTGAAAACAAAAGAACCATGACTAAAACATAGTCACAGACAGTTCATAAAATTCTAAAACACCAAAGAATTTTAATTCATTACAAAAGTGAAATACCCAACAAAGACATTCCAAAATCTCACAAGTGAAATAACGAAAATTATAACAAGTGAATAAAATATTACAAAGCAATTCAACAACAGTAAAATAAATTTTACCAAAAACCAAATACCATCTTTGTAAAATAAAAACATTTAAAAGAAAAATTAAAGACTTTGTGAAAAAATAAAAATCAACATAAAAGATGACTTCACCACAACTATTGTCAGAGATTCATCTGAATCAGTTGCTAAGTCAGCTGAAAGAACTACACTATTTCGATGGAACTCCCGGCAGATTAGCCGAGTTCATCAACCAAGTGGAATATTTATTACAACTCTACCCAACACAAGATGCGAGACAAGCCCACGTCATATTCGGAGCAATCAGAAGACTGGTAGTAGACTCAGCACAGGAAACAGTGGCACAAGCAGGAGCAAACAACTGACCATCCATGAAGGAAGCTTTATCCATATCGTTTAAGGATCACCGCCCTTATGAAACTCTAATTCAACATCTTGGAAACACCGAATACCGCGGAAGTACCAGTAAGTTCATAGAAACATTGGAAAATAGATGCCGTAATATTTATGATAAGTTAGAATTATAATGATCCAATTGATAAAATAAATTATCGCAGAATGCTCGAAAAAACCATTTGTAACACCATCAATAAAAAACTTCCTGATAGAATCTACATGACACTAGCTAGAAAAGATATAACAACTATCCCTAAACTAAAACAAGCCACTATGGTGTTAGGATTATATGACTTAAACCCCGAAGAGAAATTTTCCCGAAATAAGAACAATTATAAAAATAAAGGATACAAAAATCAGGGAAATAATCAGAAATATTATAATCAAAAAAGTTACAATTCATTTTACCCTTCAAATTCTTAGAATTCACAGAATCAGAGTAGATCAAGTCCTATAGATCAAACTTGGAATTATCATACTCTTAAGAATGACCTAAATCAGGGAAGACAGCAAAATCCCTTAAACTTCCAACCTTCAACCTCTTATAAATCAAAAACTGCTCCAAATGCCCCAGTAAAAAGACAGAGGCAAAGTCAAAGTGAGCAAAGCCGAATGGAAGTAAATTTTCATCAAACAGCCTCGGAGACATAACAAAGCATCCATATGTAAAATTAAAATTTAAAAATAAATTTTAAAAAGGAATGATAGACACAGGCTCGTCTATCAACATTATGAATAGTAATTTTGCTAAATTAAAAGAAAAAAAAGAAAACTTAATAGTACACACTATTAGAGGACAGGTTGAATTAAATAAAAGCGTTATAATAGAACCATCTGCAGTATGCTCGTCTGAACAGAAATTTTATTTACACAAATTCTCAAATCAGTATGATATTTTGCTAGGCAGACCATACTTAAAGGCAGCTAAAGCCATAATAAATTACGGAAATGAAACAATTACACTCGGTTCAAAACCTTATAAATTCATGCATGATGACATTGATAAGGAGAAGACCGCATCAAAATGCCTTACTCCGCCTTCCACGGAAGATCAATCTGTCAATTTTGCTATTGAGAATGAACTAAGAGAGTGTAATGAATTCAGATTAGAACACTTAAACAGTGAAGAGATCGAAAGTTTGAAAAGATCCTATACGAATATAGGGATATTCAGTACAGGGAAGGCGAAAATTTGACCTTCACCAGTACAATAAAACATTCGATCCAAACACAACATGAGGATCCGGTTTATCGCAAACAATATAAATACCCTCAAAGTGTTGATGAAGAGGTTAATAAACAGATAAAAGAGATGATAGAACAGGGAATAATTCGTAAATCGAAATCTCCTTACTGTTCACCCATCTGGGTTGTCCCAAAGAAATCTGATGCCTCTGGCAAGAAAAAATTTCGACTAGTTGTTGATTATCGAAATCTAAACGAGATAACGATCAATGACAAGTTCCCCATTCCAAGAATGGATGAAATACTAGATAAACTTGGTAGATGCCAATATTTCACTACCATAGATTTAGCTAAGGGTTTCCACCAGATTCAGATGGAGGAAAACTCTATTGCAAAAACTGCGTTTTCAACCAAACATGGGCATTACGAATACACTCGCATGCCCTTTGGCCTTAAAAATGCACCAGCTACATTCCAAAGGTGCATGAACAATCTATTGGAAGATTTAATCTTCAAAGATTGTTTAGTTTACTTGGATGATATTATAATTTACTCCACTTCATTGGAGGAACATAGTTTATCACTAAATAAAGTATTCAGAAAGTTAAGGAACGCAAATTTAAAATTGCAATTAGACAAATGCGAGTTTTGAAAAAAAGGAAACAGAATTCCTGGGACACATCGTTACCACTAATGGAATTCGACCTAATCCAAATAAAACTGATGCAATAACCAATTTCCCATTGCCAAAAACTCCTAAACAAATAAAATCATTTTTAGGATTATGTGGTTTCTACAGGAAATTTATTCCTAATTTCGCTAAAGTAGCTAAACCCATGACCCTTAGATTAAAGAAAGGAGCAATAATCGATACTAAATGTAGAGATTACATAGAATCATTTGAAAAGTTAAAGGTATTGATAACATCAGATCCGATATTGATCTATCCTGATTTTTCAAAACCCTTTTCATTAACCACAGATGCTAGTAATATAGCAATAGGTGCGGTTTTATCACAAAATCATAAACCAGTCTGCTATGCTAGTAGAACGTTAAACGAACACGAAATTAATTATGTCACGATAGAAAAGGAACTTCTAGCAATCGTTTGGGCAACAAAATATTTTAGATCTTATCTATTCGGAAGACCTTTCGAAATACTTAGTGATCATAAACCCCTTGTTTGGCTAAATAATATTAAAGAATCAAACATGAAATTACAACGCTGGAAAATCAAATTGAATGAATTTGATTATAAAATTAAGTATCTTCCAGGCAAAGAAAATTATGTAGCGGATGCTCTTTCCCGCACAATAATAGAAGAAGTTATGATTGGAGAAATTGCAGACAGTATGAATGCAACCATACATAGCGCGGCCGAAGATAATTTGAATTATATTTCAATCACTGAAAGACCCTTAAACTATTTTTCTAGACGAATAGAAATAGAAAAAGGAGAAGAAGACTCAGTTAACACGAGTCTTTACTTTCAGAAACTAAAAATTAAAATCATATACAAGGAAATGACCGAAGAAAGTGCAAAAGATATAATTAAGGAATACCTATGTACTAAAAACAGTGCAATTTATTTCCTTAATGATGAAGATTTCATTACATTTCAAAAAGCATATGTAGAAATTATACATCCGAATCACATAACAAAATTAGTGAGATGTATGTCCAAACTGGAAGATATCCAGACATATGCAGAATTAAAGGAACTAATTTTGAAATATCATAAAGAATTCCTACACCTGGGTATAGAAAAAACCACGAATTGGTTAAAAGAAAAATACTACTACCCAGATAGCATGAAGCTTATTCAAAATATGATCAACGAATGCGAAATTTGCAATGTAGCAAAGACGGAACACAGGAATACAAAAATGTCATTCGAGACAACGCCAGAAGTTAATAACGCAAGAGAACGTTACGTTCTGGATTTTTACATTGTCAGTAATCAACAATTTCTGTCATGCATTGATATATATTCCAAATTTGCCACACTAATTGAAGTAAAAGGACGAGACTGGCTGGAAGCGAAGAGAGCCATCATGAGAATAATCAATGATATGGGTAAACCCCAAGAGATAAAAGCAGACAAAGATTCAGCATTTATGTGCGTAGCCCTACAAAACTGGTTAAATTTCAATTACGACAAGTAAGAATGGAATATCAGATGTGGAAAGATTACACAAAACGATAAACGAGAAATTACGGATTATAAGTAATGACGAAAACATTGAAAACAAATGCACTAAATTTGAAATAATCCTGTATACATACAACCATAAAACAAAGCATAGTACCACTAAGAGGACACCAGCAGATATATTCATATACGCAGGTACACCTGATTTTAACACTCAACTAAACAAAATCCGAAAGATTAACAAACTAAATGAACAAAGAAATGATTTTGAAATTGACACTAAATATAGACAATCCCCTCTTGTTAAAGCCAAAATCACTAACCCATTTAGAAAGACTGGTGAAATTAAACAAATAGACGATAAACATTACGAGGAAACTAACAGAGGAAGGAAAATCATACATTATAAGTCAAAATACAAAAAGAAAAAGAAATTTAATAAAAGCAAATATGATAATTCCAGAAGATCCGAAGAAGAAGAAGAAGACCAACCTACTACACGTAATCATCTTAGTAATCCAGTTAGCAGCAATAACTAACGGACAAAGTATGGAGATAAACCCGATCGAAGCGAAAAATGGATACTTTATATTTAAAACAGGAGTAATAACAATTCCAACAGATTTCGTATATCACTATCTAAGTATAAACTTAACAAAAACCCAAAGAACTTATGAAAACTTACTAAAAGAAGCCAAAACCTTTGAAAACATTCTCCAAATTAAATACTTAGTTGAAAAATTAAATAGAGAAATAAATGGAATTAAAATTGTAAGACGAAGCAGAAGAGGTTTAATTAACGCAGTAGGCTCAACTTATAAATATTTATTTGGAACATTAGATCAGGAAGACAGAGCGGAATTAGAAGATAAAATTAAAACACTATCAGAAAATGCTATCCAAAGTAGTGATTTAAATATGGTAATCGATGTCATTAACAGCAGCATGAATATCATAAATAACTTCAAACAACAAAAAGAAAAAGAAAACCAAGTTGCCGTATTAATTTTCAATCTCCAGCAATTCACAGAATATGTTGAAGATATAGAATTAGGAATGCAATTAACCTGCTTAGGTATATTTAATCCCAACTATTAAAACACGATTATTTAGATCACGGGAATTCGGAGAAAATACTTAAGGTAAAAACTTCAACATGGTTAAAATCAGATACGAACGAAATTCTGATTATTTCTCAAATTCCTAATAAATTAATTGAAGCACCAATTTTTAAAATAATCCCATACCCTGATAGACTAGGAAATATATTAACAGAAGACATATCTAAAGAATTTTACATTCACGATGAAAAAGTTTTTGTGAAGGAAACAAGATTAGAAACATTTGACAAATGTATTATTGGAATAATAAAACAAGAAGAAACAAAATGTAAATACACGGAAACTCACAAAAACCAACAAATTAATTATGTAGAACAAAACATATTGTTAACATGGAATTTAGAAAAAACCTTTATAAACCAAAATTGTATAAACAATCAAATTTCTATCTATGGAAACAATATGATTGAAATCAAAAATTGTACCATCCAATTGGATGAATTCATAATATCAAATTCTATAGCCGATTATACACAAAATGTCTACGTAAGCAATAATATTACTAAAATAGAACCAATATCACATATACAAACAAAGGAAATAATAAATTCCCAAATTAAATATTACAATACATTTCAAATTATTTGTATCACGACATTTGTAATCGTAATAATAAGCATCATATTGTATGTAATATTTAAATTTAAGAGTATTCCGAAACAACTTATTGTAAAGTATGTTAAGAAAAACGAAGAAAACAAAACCTGTGAGGATATAATTCCACAAATAAGCACAGAAGAAAACATAACCCTATACCCAAATATCAACGTCTGAGGACAGACTTTAATCAAAGTGTGGGGGAGTGACATATCTACAATAACCTCGTCACCTCCACTTAATCATAAGTAAGATTTTCTATGTAAACTTAATCGAATATGGAAAATTACCAAACCCTTTTATCTAAACACAGACATGGAAGATTACCAAAACTCTTAGTCTAAACATTAATAACAAAATTTTCCATAGACGATCAAGGTTAAAGTACGAGTCCTGTTACGGACAATTGAAAAGAGAAATCTTGTATTCAAGAGTATTGAACTTGAATACAAGAGAATAAAGCTTAGTTATAAGAAAAGTTCTCTCTCAAAAAGTTAAATTCGGTACTAGTCACTTAAGGACTACTATACAACTAGTATCCTTGACTAGCGAAGTGCAAACTTGAGATCCGCAAAAGAACCGTGACGGGAACGTAGTCACAGACATTCATAAAAATTTTAAAATATTTTTAATCAATTTTAAAAAGTGAAAAACCTAAGAACCGTGACGGGAACGTAGTCACAGACATTCACAAAAAAGTTTTAAAATATAAAAGAATTTTAATCAATTTTAAAAAAGTGAAAAACCTAAGAACCGTGACAGGAAGGTAGTCACAGACCCTCACTAAAAATTTTAAAATACTAAAGAATTTTAATTAATTTTAAAAGTGAAAACAAAAGAACCGTGACTAAAACATAGTCACAGACAGTTCATAAAATTCTAAAACACCAAAGAATTTTAATTCATTACAAAAGTGAAATACCCAACAAAGACATTCCAAAATCTCACAAGTGAAATAACGAAAATTATAACAAGTGAATAAAATTTTACAAAGCAATTCAACAACAGTAAAATAAATTTTACCAAAAACCAAATACCATCTTTGTAAAATAAAAACATTTAAAAGAAAAATTAAAGACTTTGTGAAAAAATAAAAATCAACATAAAAGATGACTTCACCACAACTATTGTCAGAGATTCATCTGAATCAGTTGCTAAGTCAGCTGAAAGAACTACACTATTTCGATGGAACTCCCGGCAGATTAGCCGAGTTCATCAACCAAGTGGAATATTTATTACAACTCTACCCAACACAAGATGCGAGACAAGCCCACGTCATATTCGGAGCAATCAGAAGACTGGTAGTAGACTCAGCACAGGAAACAGTGGCACAAGCAGGAGCAAACAACTGGCCATCCATGAAGGAAGCTTTATCCATATCGTTTAAGGATCACCGCCCTTATGAAACTCTAATTCAACATCTTGGAAACACCGAATACCGCGGAAGTACCAGTAAGTTCATAGAAACATTGGAAAATAGATGCCGTAATATTTATGATAAGTTAGAATTATAATGATCCAATTGATAAAATAAATTATCGCAGAATGCTCGAAAAAACCATTTGTAACACCATCAATAAAAAACTTCCTGATAGAATCTACATGACACTAGCTAGAAAAGATATAACAACTATCCCTAAACTAAAACAAGCCACTATGGAGTTAGGATTATATGACTTAAACCCCGAAGAGGAATTTTCCCGAAATAAAAACAATTATAAAAATAAAGGATACAAAAATCAGGGAAATAATCAGAAATATTATAATCAGAAAAGATACAATTCGTTTTACCCTTCAAATTCTTAGAATTCACAGAATCAGAGTAGATCAAGTCCTATAGATCAAACTTGGAATTATCATACTCTTAAGAATGACCTAAATCAGGGAAGACAGCAAAATCCCTTAAACTTCCAACCATCAACCTCTTATAAATCAAAAACTGCTCCAAATGCCCCAGTAAAAAGACAGAGGCAAAGTCAAAGTGAGCAAAGCCAAATGGAAGTAAATTTTCATCAAACAGCCTCGGAGACATAACAAAGCATCCATATGTAAAATTAAAATTTAAAAATAAATTTTAAAAAGGAATGATAGACACAGGCTCGTCTATAAACATTATGAATAGTAATTTTGCTAAATTAAAAGAAAAAAAAGAAAACTTAATAGTACACACTATTAGAGGACAGGTTGAATTAAATAAAAGCGTTATAATAGAACCATCTGCAGTATGCTCGTCTGAACAGAAATTTTATTTACACAAATTCTCAAATCAGTATGATATTTTGCTAGGCAGACCATACTTAAAGGCAGCTAAAGCCATAATAAATTACGGAAATGAAACAATTACACTCGGTTCAAAACCTTATAAATTCATGCATGATGACATTGATAAGGAGAAGACCGCATCAAAATGCCTTACTCCGCCTTCCACGGAAGATCAATCTGTCAATTTTGCTATTGAGAATGAACTAAGAGAGTGTAATGAATTCAGATTAGAACACTTAAACAGTGAAGAGATCGAAAGTTTGAAAAAGATCCTATACGAATATAGGGATATTCAGTACAGGGAAGGCGAAAATTTGACCTTCACCAGTACAATAAAACATTCGATCCAAACACAACATGAGGATCCGGTTTATCGCAAACAATATAAATACCCTCAAAGTGTTGATGAAGAGGTTAATAAACAGATAAAAGAGATGATAGAACAGGGAATAATTCGTAAATCGAAATCTCCTTACTGTTCACCCATCTGGGTTGTCCCAAAGAAATCTGATGCCTCTGGCAAGAAAAAATTTCGACTAGTTGTTGATTATCGAAATCTAAACGAGATAACGATCAATGACAAGTTCCCCATTCCAAGAATGGATGAAATACTAGATAAACTTGGTAGATGCCAATATTTCACTACCATAGATTTAGCTAAGGGCTTCCACCAGATTCAGATGGAGGAAAACTCTATTGCAAAAACTGCGTTTTCAACCAAACATGGGCATTACGAATACACTCGCATGCCCTTTGGCCTTAAAAATGCACCAGCTACATTCCAAAGGTGCATGAACAATCTATTGGAAGATTTAATCTTCAAAGATTGCTTAGTTTACTTGGATGATATTATAATTTACTCCACTTCATTGGAGGAACATATTTTATCACTAAATAAAGTATTCAGAAAGTTAAGGAACGCAAATTTAAAATTGCAACTAGACAAATGCGAGTTTATGAAAAAGGAAACAGAATTCCTGGGACACATTGTTACCACTAATGGAATTCGACCTAATCCAAAAAAAACTGATGCAATAATCAATTTCCCATTGCCAAAAACTCCTAAACAAATAAAATCATTTTTAGGATTATGTGGTTTCTACAGGAAATTTATTCCTAATTTCGCTAAAGTAGCTAAACCCATGACCCTTAGATTAAAGAAAGGAGCAATAATCGATACTAAATGTAGAGATTACATAGAATCATTTGAAAAGTTAAAGGTATTGATAACATCAGATCCGATATTGATCTATCCTGATTTTTCAAAACCCTTTTCATTAACCACAGATGCTAGTAATATAGCAATAGGTGCGGTTTTATCACAAAATCATAAACCAGTCTGCTATGCTAGTAGAACGTTAAACGAACACGAAATAAATTATGCCACGATAGAAAAGGAACTTCTAGCAATCGTTTGGGCAACAAAATATTTTAGATCTTATCTATTCGGAAGACCTTTCGAAATACTTAGTGATCATAAACCCCTTGTTTGGCTAAATAATATTAAAGAACCAAACATGAAATTACAACGCTGGAAAATCAAATTGAATGAATTTGATTATAAAATTAAGTATCTTCCAGGCAAAGAAAATTATGTAGCGGATGCTCTTTCCCGCACAATAATAGAAGAAGTTATGATTGGAGAAATTGCAGACAGTATGAATGCAACCATACATAGCGCGGCCGAAGATAATTTGAATTATATTTCAATCACTGAAAGACCCTTAAACTATTTTTCTAGACAAATAGAAATAGAAAAAGGAGAAGAAGACTCAGTTAACACGAGTCATTACTTTCAGAAACTAAAAATTAAAATCATATACAAGGAAATGACCGAAGAAAGTGCAAAAGATATAATTAAGGAATACCTATGTACTAAAAACAGTGCAATTTATTTCCTTAATGATGAAGATTTCATTACATTTCAAAAAGCATATGTAGAAATTATACATCCGAATCACATAACAAAATTAGTGAGATGTATGTCCAAACTGGAAGATATCCAGACATATGCAGAATTAAAGGAACTAATTTTGAAATATCATAAAGAATTCCTACACCTGGGTATAGAAAAAACCACGAATTGGTTAAAAGAAAAATACTACTACCCAGATAGCATGAAGCTTATTCAAAATATGATCAACGAATGCGAAATTTGCAATGTAGCAAAGACGGAACACAGGAATACAAAAATGTCATTCGAGACAACGCCAGAAGTTAATAACGCAAGAGAACGTTACGTTCTGGATTTTTACATTGTCAGTAATCAACAATTTCTGTCATGCATTGATATATATTCCAAATTTGCCACACTAATTGAAGTAAAAGGACGAGACTGGCTGGAAGCGAAGAGAGCCATCATGAGAATATTCAATGATATGGGTAAACCCCAAAAGATGAAAGCAGACAAAGATTCAGCATTTATGTGCGTAGCCCTACAAAACTGGTTAAAATCAGAAGGAGTAAAAATTTCAATTACGACAAGTAAGAATGGAATATCAGATGTGGAAAGATTACACAAAACGATAAACGAGAAATTACGGATTATAAGTAATGACGAAAACATTGAAAACAAATGCACTAAATTTGAAACAATCCTGTATACATACAATCATAAAACAAAGCATAGTACCACTAAGAGGACACCAGCAGATATATTCATATACGCAGGTACACCTGATTTTAACACTCAACTAAACAAAATCCGAAAGATTAACAAACTAAACGAACAAAGAAATGATTATGAAATTGACACTAAATATAGACAATCCCCTCTTGTTAAAGCCAAAATCACTAACCCATTTAGAAAGACTGGTGAAATTAAACAAATAGACGAGAAACATTACGAGAAACTAACAGAGGAAGGAAAATCATACATTATAAGTCAAAATACAAAAAGAAAAAGAAATTTAATAAAAGCAAATATGATAATTCCAGAAGATCCGAAGAAGAAGAAGAAGACCAACCTACTACACGTAATCATCTTAGTAATCCAGTTAGCAGCAATAACTAACGGACAAAGTATGAAGATAATCCCGATCGAAGCGAAAAATGGATACTTTATATTTAAAACAGGAGTAATAACAATTCCAACAGATTTCGAATATCACTATCTAAGTATAAACTTAACAAAAACCCAAAGAACTTATGAAAACTTACTAAAAGAAGCCAAAACCTTTGAAAACATTCTCCAAATTAAATACTTAGTTGAAAAATTAAATAGAGAAATAAATGGAATTAAAATTGTACGACGAAGCAGAAGAGGTTTAATTAACGCAGTAGGCTCAACTTATAAATATTTATTTGGAACATTAGATCAGAAAGACAGAGCGGAATTAGAAGATAAAATTAAAACACTATAGGAAATGCTATCCAAAGTAGTGATTTAAATATGGTAATCGATGTCATTAACAGCAGCATGAATATCATAAATAACTTCAAAGAACAAAAAGAAAAAGAAAATCAAGTAGCCGTATTCATTTTCAATCTCCAGCAATTCACAGAATATGTTGAAGATATAGAATTAAGACTCTTAGGCTAACCATTAATAACAAAATTTTCCATAGACTATCAAGGCTAAAGTAGGAGTCCGGTTACGGACATTTAAAAAGAGAAATCTTGTATCCAAGAGCACCAAACTTGAATACAAGAGAATAAAGCTTAATTATAAGAAAGTTCTCTCAGAGAACACAATAATTGTAAAAGCCCAAAACCAAGGCTTCATTATAAATTAAGACTTAAGAAAAAGTCAGTTCGTTTAAGACACTCAATGTTTAAAGTTAGAAATAGCAAATTCGGTTAAATAAAATTATATTTTTTTTAACATACGAATGGTCAAACATATCATTGGCGCAGTCGGTAGGATCTCAAAAAGTTAAAATCGGTACTAGTCACTTAAGGACTACTATACAAATAGTATCCTTGACTAGCGTAGTGCAAACTTGAGATCCGCAAAAGAATCGCGAGCCTTTATCGCAAAAGAACCGTGACGGGAACGTAGTCACAGACATTCACTAAAATGTTTTAAAATATAAAAGAATTTTAATCAATTTTAAGAAGTGAAAAAACCTAAGAACCGTGACAGGAACGTAGTCACAGACCCTCACTAAAAATTTTAAAATATTTTAATCAATTTTAAAAAGTGAAAAACCTAAGAACCGTGACAGGAACGTAGTCACAGACCCCCACTAAAAATTCTAAAACACCAAGGAATTTTAATTCATTACATAAGTGAAATACCCAACAAAGACATTCCAAAATCTTACAAGTGAAATAACGAAAATTATAACAAGTGAATAAAATTTTACAAAGCAATTCAACAACTGTAAAATAAATTCTACCAAAAACCAAATACCATCTTTGTAAAATAAAAACATTTAAAGAAAAAATTAAAGACTTTGTGAAAAAATAAAAATCAACATAAAAGATGACTTCACCACAACTATTGTCAGAGATTCATCTGAATCAGTTGCTAAGTCAGCTGAAAGAACTACACTATTTCGATGGAACTCCCGGCAGATTAGCCGAGTTCATCAACCAAGTGGAATATTTATTACAACTCTACCCAACACAAGATGCGAGACAAGCCCACGTCATATTCGGAGCAATCAGACGACTGGTAGTAGACTCAGCACAGGAAACAGTGGCACAAGCAGGAGCAAACAACTGGCCATCCATGAAGGAAGCTTTATCCATATCATTTAAGGATCACCGCCCTTATGAAACTCTAATTCAACATCTTGGAAAAACCGAATACCGCGGAAGTACCAGTAAGTTCATAGAAACATTGGAAAATAGATGCCGTAATATTTATGATAAGTTACAATTATAATGATCCAATTGATAAAATAAATTATCGCAGAATGCTCGAAAAAACCATTTGTAACACCATCAATAAAAAACTTCCTGATAGAATCTACATGACACTAGCTAGAAAAGACATAACAACTACCCCTAAACTAAAACAAGCCACTATGGAGTTAGGATTATATGATTTGAACCCCGAAGAGAAATTTTCCCGAAATAAGAACAATTATAAAAATAAAGGATACAAAAATCAGGGAAATAATCAGAATTATTATAATCAGAAAAGATACAATTCGTTTTACCCTTCAAATTCTCAGAATTCACAGAATCAAAGTAGATCAAGTCCTATAGATCAAACTTGGAATTATCATACTCTTAAGAATGATCTAAATCAGGGAAGACAGCAAAATCCCTTAAACTTCCAACCTTCAACCTCTCATAAATCAAAAACTGCTCAGACAGAGGCAAAGTCAAAGCGAGCAAAGCCGAATGGATGTAAATTTTCATCAAACAGCCTCGGAGACAGACCAAAGCATCCATATGTAAAATTAAAATTTAAAAATAAATTTTACAAAGGAATGATAGACACAGGTTCGTCTATCAACATTATGAATAGTAATTTTGCTAAATTAAAAGAAAAAAAAGAAAACTTAATAGTACACACTATTAGAGGACAGGTTGAATTAAATAAAAGTGTTATAATAGAACCATCTACTGTATGTTCATCTGAACAGAAATTTTATTTACACAAATTTTCAGATCAATATGATATTTTGTTAGGCAGACCATACTTGAAGGCAGCTAAAGCCATAATAAACTACGAAAATGAAACAATTACACTCGGTTCAAAACCTTATAAATTCATGCACGAAGACATTGATAAGGAGAAGACCGCATTAAAATGCCTTACTCCGCCTTCCACGGAAGATCAATCTGTCAATTTTGCTATTGAGAATGAACTAAGAGAGTGTAATGAATTCAGATTAGAACACTTAAACAGTGAAGAGATCGAAAGTTTGAAAAGATCCTATACGAATATAGGGATATTCAGTACAGGGAAGGCGAAAATTTGACCTTCACTAGTACAATAAAACATTCGATCCAAACACAACATGAGGATCCGGCTTATCGCAAACCATATAAATACCCTCAAAGTGTTGATGAAGAGGTTAATAAACAGATAAAAGAGATGATAGAACAGGGAATAATTCGTAAATCGAAATCTCCTTACTGTTCACCCATCTGGGTTGTCCCAAAGAAATCTGATGCCTCTGGCAAGAAAAAATTTCGACTAGTTGTTGATTATCGAAATCTAAACGAGATAACGATCAATGACAAGTTCCCCATTCCAAGAATGGATGAAATACTAGATAAACTTGGTAGATGCCAATATTTCACTACCATAGATTTAGCTAAGGGCTTCCACCAGATTCAGATGGAGGAAAACTCTATTGCAAAAACTGCGTTTTCAACCAAACATGGGCATTACGAATACACTCGCATGCCCTTTGGCCTTAAAAATGCACCAGCTACATTCCAAAGGTGCATGAACAATCTATTGGAAGATTTAATCTTCAAAGATTGCTTAGTTTACTTGGATGATATTATAATTTACTCCACTTCATTGGAGGAACATATTTTATCACTAAATAAAGTATTCAGAAAGTTAAGGAACGCAAATTTAAAATTGCAACTAGACAAATGCGAGTTTATGAAAAAGGAAACAGAATTCCTGGGACACATTGTTACCACTAATGGAATTCGACCTAATCCAAATAAAACTGATGCAATAATCAATTTCCCATTGCCAAAAACTCCTAAACAAATAAAATCATTTTTAGGATTATGTGGTTTCTACAGGAAATTTATTCCTAATTTCGCTAAAGTAGCTAAACCCATGACCCTTAGATTAAAGAAAGGAGCAATAATCTATACTAAATGTAGAGATTACATAGAATCATTTGAAAAGTTAAAGGTATTGATAACATCAGATCCGATATTGATCTATCCTGATTTTTCAAAACCCTTTTCATTAACTACTGATGCTAGTAATATAGCAATAGGTGCGGTTTTATCACAAAATCATAAACCAGTCTGCTATGCTAGTAGAACGTTAAACGAACACGAAATAAATTATGCCACGATAGAAAAGGAACTTCTAGCAATCGTTTGGGCAACAAAATATTTTAGATCTTATCTATTCGGAAGACCTTTCGAAATACTTAGTGATCATAAACCCCTTGTTTGGCTAAATAATATTAAAGAACCAAACATGAAATTACAACGCTGGAAAATCAAATTGAATGAATTTGATTATAAAATTAAGTATCTTCCAGGCAAAGAAAATTATGTAGCGGATGCTCTTTCCCGCACAATAATAGAAGAAGTTATGATTGGAGAAATTGCAGACAGTATGAATGCAACCATACATAGCGCAGCCGAAGATAATTTGAATTATATTTCAATCACTGAAAGACCCTTAAACAAGACCCTAGACAAATAGAAATAGAAAAAGGAGAAGAAGACTCAGTTAACACGAGTCATTACTTTCAGAAACTAAAAATTAAAATCATATACGAGGTGTGTTCAAAAAGTAAGGTGACTCTTCAAATTTCGCGAATTTCAAATTTTTCGATTATCGAAACCTTTTAGAAGTTATACGAGGTGTGTTCAAAAAGTAAGGTGACTTTTCAAATTTCAAATTTTTCAAATTTTTCGATTATCTTCAGTTTTGGGAACAAGAAAAAGTCACATGGGGCCAAATCTGGTGAATATGGTGGCTGAGGCATTATTGTGGTGTTGTTTTTGGCCAAAATATCCAAATCCTTTGATCCATATTTTTCGATAGCAAAAAATCGCCGAGCTCGCAAAACAACTTGTAACTTTACGCCTCTCACAACCAAACAAAAGAGGATGTTCCATTGAAACTTGGTACAGATGTTAGGGAAGAGTGTACCAATATAACAAAACAAAAAACTTGATAATCGAAAAATTTGAAATTCGCGAAATTTGAAGAGTCACCTTACTTTTTGAACACACCTCGTACAAGGAAATGACCGAAAAAAGTGCAAAAGATATAATTAAGGAATACCTATGTACTAAAAACAGTGCAATTTATTTCCTTAATGATGAAGATTTCATTACATTTCAAAAAGCATTTGTAGAAATTATACATCCAAATCACATAACAAAATTAGTGAGATGTATGTCCAAACTAGAAGATATCCAGACATATGCAGAATTAAAGGAACTAATTTTGAAATATCATAAAGAATTCCTACACCTGGGTATAGAAAAAACCACGAATTGGTTAAAAGAAAAATACTACTACCCAGATAGCATGAAGCTTATTCAAAATATGATCAACGAATGCGAAATTTGCAATGTAGCAAAGACGGAACACAGGAATACAAAAATGTCATTCGAGACAACGCCAGAAGTTAATAACGCAAGAGAACGTTACGTTCTGGATTTTTACATTGTCAGTAATCAACAATTTCTGTCATGCATTGATATATATTCCAAATTTGCCACACTAATTGAAGTAAAAGGACGAGACTGGCTGGAAGCGAAGAGAGCCATCATGAGAATATTCAATGATATGGGTAAACCCCAAGAGATGAAAGCAGACAAAGATTCAGCATTTATGTGCGTAGCCCTACAAAACTGGTTAAAATCAGAAGGGGTAAAAATTTCAATTACGACAAGTAAGAATGGAATATCAGATGTGGAAAGATTACACAAAACGATAAACGAGAAATTACGGATTATAAGTAATGACGAAAACATTGAAAACAAATGCACTAAATTTGAAACAATCCTGTATACATACAACCATAAAACAAAGCATAGTACCACTAAGAGGACACCAGCAGATATATTCATATACGCAGGTACACCTGATTTTAACACTCAACTAAACAAAATCCGAAAGATTAACAAACTAAATGAACAAAGAAATGATTTTGAAATTGACACTAAATATAGACAATCCCCTCTTGTTAAAGCCAAAATCACTAACCCATTTAGAAAGAGTGGTGAAATTAAACAAATAGACGATAAACATTACGAAGAAACTAACAGAGGAAGGAAAATCATACATTATAAGTCAAAATACAAAAAGAAAAAGAAATTTAATAAAAGCAAATACGATAATTCCAGAAGATCCGAAGAAGAAGAAGAAGACCAACCTACTACACGTTATAATCTTAGTAATCCAGTTAGCAGCAATAACTAACGGACAAAGTATGGAGATAAACCCGATCGAAGCGAAAAATGGATACTTTATATTTAAAACAGGAGTAATAACCATTCCAACAGATTTCGAATATCACTATCTAAGTATAAACTTAACAAAAACCCAAAGAACTTACGAAAACTTACTAAAAGAAGCCAAAACCTTTGAAAACATTCTCCAAATTAAATACTTAGTTGAAAAATAAAATAGAGAAATAAATGGAATTAAAATTGTAAGACGAAGCAGAATAGGTTTAATTAACGCAGTAGGCTCAACTTATAAATATTTATTTGGAACATTAGACCAGGAAGACAGAGCGGAATTAGAAGATAAAATTAAAACCCTATCAGAAAATTCTATCCAAAGTAGTGATTTAAATATGGTAATCGATGTCATTAACAGCGGCATGAATATCATAAATAACTTCAAAGAACAAAAAGAAGAAGAAAACCAAGTAGCCGTATTAATTTTCAATCTCCAACAATTCACAGAATATGTTGAAGATATAGAATTAGGAATGCAATTAACCCGCTTAGGTATATTTAATCCCAAACTATTAAAACACGATTATTTAGATCACGTGAATTCAGAGAAAATACTTAAGGTAAAAACTTCAACATGGCTAAAATCAGATACGAACGAAATTCCGATTATTTCTCAAATTCCTAATAAATTAATTGAAGCACCAATTTTTAAAATAATCCCTTACCCTGATAAACTAGGAAACATATTAACAGAAGACATATCTAAAGAATTTTACATTCAAGATGAAAAAGTTTTTGTGAAGGAAACAAGATTAGAAACATTTGACAAATGTATTATTGGAATAATAAAACAAGAAGAAACAAAATGTAAATACACGAAAACTCACAAAAACCAACAAATTAATTATGTAGAACCAAACATATTGTTAACATGGAATTTAGAAAAAACCTTTATAAACCAAAATTGTATAAACAACCAAATTTCTATCTATGGAAACAATATGATTAAAATCAAAAATTGTACCATCCAATTGGATGAGTTCATAATATCAAATTCTATAGCTGATTATACACAAAATGTCTACGTAAGCAATAATATTACTAAAATAGAACCAATATCACATATACAAACAAAAGAAATAATAAATTCCCAAATAAAATATTACAATACATTTCAAATTATTTGTATCACGACATTTGTAATCGTAATAATAAGCATCATATTATATGTAATATTTAAATTTAAGAACATACCAAAACAACTTATCATAAAATATGTCAAGAAAGATGAAAAAGATAAAACATGCGAGGAAGTAATTCCACAGATAAGCTCAGAAGAAAACATTACATTATATCCAAATATCAACGTCTGAGGACAGACTTTAATCAAAGTGTGGGGGAGTGACATATCTACAATAACCTCGTCACCTCCACTTAATCATAAGTAAGATATTCTATGTAAACTTAATCGAATATGGAAAATTACCAAACCCTTTTATCTAAACACAGACATGGAAGTTTACCAAACCTTTTATATAAACACAGACAGATCGCAGACGGAAATTCTTTCCCACACTGCGACTGAAAAACAAAAGAGTCTTATTACTCAGACTCTTAGTCTAAACATTAATAACAAAATTTTCCATAGACGATCAAGGCTAAAGTAGGAGTCCTGTTACGGACATTTAAAAAGAGAAATCTTGTATCCAAGAGCACCAAACTTGAATACAAGAGAATAAAGCTTAATTATAAGAAAGTTCTCTTAGAGAACACAATAATTGTAAAAGCCCAAAACCAAGGCTTCATTATAAATTAAGACTTAAGAAAAAGTCAGTTCGCTTAAGACACTCAATGTTTGAAGTTAGAAATAGCAAATTCGGTTAAATAAAATTATATTTTTTTTAACATACGAATGGTCAAACATTTCATTGGCGCAGTCGGTAGGATCTCAAAAAGTTAAAATCGGTACTAGTCACTTAAGGACTACTATACAAATAGTATCCTTGACTAGCGTAGTGCAAACTTGAGATCCGCAAAAGAATCGCGAGCCTTTATCGCAAAAGAACCGTGACGGGAACGTAGTCACAGACATTCACTAAAAAGTTTTAAAATATAAAAGAATTTTAATCAATTTTAAGAAGTGAAAAAACCTAAGAACCGTGACAGGAACGTAGTCACAGACCCTCACTAAAAATTTTAAAATATTTTAATCAATTTTAAAAAGTGAAAAACCTAAGAACCGTGACAAGAACGTAGTCACAGACCCTCACAAAAAATTCTAAAACACCAAGGAATTTTTATTCATTACATAAGTGAAATACCCAACAAAGACATTCCAAAATCTCACAAGTGAAATAACGAAAATTATAACAAGTGAATACAATTTTACAAAGCAATTCAACAACAGTAAAATAAATTCTACCAAAAACCAAATACCATCTTTGTAAAATAAAAACATTTAAAGAAAAAATTAAAGACTTTGTGAAAAAATAAAAATCAACATAAAAGATGACTTCACCACAACTATTGTCAGAGATTCATCTGAATCAGTTGCTAAGTCAGCTGAAAGAACTACACTATTTCGATGGAACTCGGCAGATTAGCCGAGTTCATCAACCAAGTGGAATATTTATTACAACTCTACCCAACACAAGATGCGAGACAAGCCCACGTCATATTCGGAGCAATCAGACGACTGGTAGTAGACTCAGCACAGGAAACAGTGGCACAAGCAGGAGCAAACAACTGGCCATCCATGAAGGAAGCTTTATCCATATCGTTTAAGGATCACCGCCCTTATGAAACTCTAATTCAAAATCTTGGAAACACCGAATACCGCGGAAGTACCAGTAAGTTCATAGAAACATTGGAAAATAGATGCCGTAATATTTATGATAAGTTAGAATTAGAAACTGATCCAATTGATAAAATAAACTATCGCAGAATGCTCGAAAAAACCATTTGTAACACCATCAATAAAAAACTTCCTGATAGAATCTACATGACACTAGCTAGAAAAGACATAACAACTATCCCTAAACTAAAACAAGCCACTATGGAGTTAGGATTATATGATTTGAACCCCGAAGAGAAATTTTCCCGAAATAAGAACAATTATAAAAATAAAGGATACAAAAATCAGGGAAATAATCAGAAATATTATAATCAGAAAAGTTACAATTCGTTTTACCCTTCAAATTCTCAGAATTCACAGAATCAAAGTAGATCAAGTCCTATAGATCAAACTTGGAATTATCATACTCTTAAGAATGATCTAAATCAGGAAAGACAGCAAAATCCCTTAAACTTCCAACCTTCAACCTCTCATAAATCAAAAACTGCTCCAAATGCCCCAGTAAAAAGACAGAGGCAAAGTCAAAGCGAGCAAAGCCGAATGGATGTAAATTTTCATCAAACAGCCTCGGAGACAGAACAAAGCATCCATATGTAAAATTAAAATTTAAAAATAAATTTTACAAAGGAATGATAGACACAGGCTTGTCTATCAACATTATGAATAGTAATTTTGCTAAATTAAAAGAAAAAAAAGAAAACTTGATAGTACACACTATTAGAGGACAGGTTGAATTAAATAAAAGTGTTATAATAGAACCATCTATAGTATGTTCATCTGAACAGAAATTTTATTTACACAAATTTTCAGATCAATATGATATTTTGTTAGGCAGCTAAAGCCATAATAAATTACGGAAATGAAACAATTACACTCGGTTCAAAACCTTATAAATTCATGCATGATGACATTGATAAGGAGAAGACCGCATCAAAATGCCTTACTCCGCCTTCCACGGAAGATCAATCTGTCAATTTTGCTATTGAGAATGAACTAAGAGAGTGTAATGAATTCAGATTAGAACACTTAAACAGTGAAGAGATCGAAAGTTTGAAAAAGATCCTATACGAATATAGGGATATTCAGTACAGGGAAGGCGAAAATTTGACCTTCACCAGTACAATAAAACATTCGATCCAAACACAACATGAGGATCCGGTTTATCGCAAACCATATAAATACCCTCAAAGTGTTGATGAAGAGGTTAATAAACCGATAAAAGAGATGATAGAACAGGGAATAATTCGTAAATCGAAATCTCCTTACTGTTCACCCATCTGGGTTGTCCCAAAGAAATCTGATGCCTCTGGCAAGAAAAAATTTCGACTAGTTGTTGATTATCGAAATCTAAACGAGATAACGATCAATGACAAGTTCCCCATTCCAAGAATGGATGAAATACTAGATAAACTTGGTAGATGCCAATATTTCACTACCATAGATTTAGCTAAGGGTTTCCACCAGATTCAGATGGAGGAAAACTCTATTGCAAAAACTGCGTTTTCAACCAAACATGGGCATTACGAATACACTCGCATGCCCTTTGGCCTTAAAAATGCACCAGCTACATTCCAAAGGTGCATGAACAATCTATTGGAAGATTTAATCTTCAAAGATTGCTTAGTTTACTTGGATGATATTATAATTTACTCCACTTCATTGGAGGAACATATTTTATCACTAAATAAAGTATTCAGAAAGTTAAGGAACGCAAATTTAAAATTGCAACTAGACAAATGCGAGTTTATGAAAAAGGAAACAGAATTCCTGGGACACATTGTTACCACTAATGGAATTCGACCTAATCCAAAAAAAACTGATGCAATAATCAATTTCCCATTGCCAAAAACTCCTAAACAAATAAAATCATTTTTAGGATTATGTGGTTTCTACAGGAAATTTATTCCTAATTTCGCTAAAGTAGCTAAACCCATGACCCTTAAATTAAAGAAAGGAGCAATAATCGATACTAAATGTAGAGATTACATAGAATCATTTGAAAAGTTAAAGGTATTGATAACATCAGATCCGATATTGATCTATCCTGATTTTTCAAAACCCTTTTCATTAATGCTAGTAATGCTAGTAATATAGCAATAGGTGCGGTTTTATCACAAAATCATAAACCAGTCTGCTATGCTAGTAGAACGTTAAACGAACACGAAATTAATTATGCCACGATAGAAAAGGAACTTTTAGCAATCGTTTGGGCAACAAAATATTTTAGATCGTATCTATTCGGAAGACCTTTCGAAATACTTAGTGATCATAAACCCCTTGTTTGGCTTAATAATATTAAAGAACCAAACATGAAATTACAACGTTGGAAAATCAAATTGAATGAATTTGATTACAAAATTAAGTATCTTCCAGGCAAAGGAAATTATGTAGCAGATGCTCTTTCCCGCACAATAATAATAGAAGTTATGATTGGAGAAATTGCAGACAGTATGAATGCAACCATACATAGCGCGGCCGAAGATAATTTGAATTATATTTCAATCACTGAAAGACCCTTAAACTATTTTTCTAGACAAATAGAAATAGAAAAAGGAGATGAAGACTCAGTTAACACGAGTCATTACTTTCAGAAACTAAAAATTAAAATCATATACAAAGAAATGACCGAAGAAAGTGCAAAAGATATAATCAAGGAATACCTATGTACTAAAAACAGTGCAATTTATTTCCTTAATGATGAAGATTTCATTACATTTCAAAAATCATATATAGAAATTATACATCCGAATCACATAACAAAATTAGTGAGATGTATGTCCAAACTGGAAGATATCCAGACATATGCAGAACTAAAGGAACTAATTCTGAAATATCATAAAGAATTCCTACACCCAGGTATAGAAAAAACCACGAATTGGTTAAAAGAAAAATACTACTACCCAGATAGTATGAAGCTTATTCAAAATATGATCAACGAATGCGAAATTTGCAATGTAGCAAAGACGAAACACAGGAATACAAAAATGTCATTCGAGACAACACCAGAAATTAATAACGCAAGAGAACGTTACGTTCTGGATTTTTACATGGTCAGTAATCAACAATTTCTGTCATGCATTGATATATATTCCAAATTTGCCACACTAATCGAAGTAAAAGGACGAGACTGGCTGGAAGCGAAGAGAGCCATCATGAGAATATTCAATGATATGGGTAAACCCCAAGAGATAAAAGCAGACAAAGATTCAGCATTTATGTGCGTAGCCCTACAAAACTGGTTAAAATCAGAAGGAGTAAAAATTTCAATTACGACAAGTAAGAATGGAATATCAGATGTGGAAAGATTACACAAAACGATAAACGAGAAATTACGGATTATAAGTAATGACGAAAACATTGAAAACAAATGCACTAAATTTGAAACAATCCTGTATACATACAACCACAAAACAAAGCATAGTACCACTAAGAGGACACCAGCAGATATATTCATATACGCAGGTACACCTGATTTTAACACTCAACTAAACAAAATCCGAAAGATTAACAAACTAAATGAACTAAGAAATGATTATGAAATTGACACTAAATATAGACAAGCTAAAATCACTAACCCATTTAGAAAAACTGGTGAAATTAAACAAATAGACGATAAACATTACGAAGAAACTAATAGAGGAAGGAAAATCATACATTATAAGTCAAAATACAAAAAGAAAAAGAAATTTAATAAAAGCAAATATGATAATTCCAGAAGATCCGAAGAAGAAGACCAACCTACTACACGTAATCATCTTAGTAATCCAGTTAGCAGCAATAACTAACGGACAAAGTATGGAGATAAACCCGATCGAAGCGAAAAATGGATACTTTATATTTAAAACAGGAGTAATAACCATTCCAACAGATTTCGAATATCACTATCTAAGTATAAACTTAACAAAAACCCAAAGAACTTATGAAAACTTACTAAAAGAAGCCAAAACCTTTGAAAACATTCTCCAAATTAAATACTTAGTTGAAAAATTAAATAGAGAAATAAATGGAATTAAAATTGTAAGACGAAGCAGAAGAGGTTTAATTAACGCAGTAGGCTCAACTTATAAATATTTATTTGGAACATTAGATCAGGAAGACAGAGCGGAATTAGAAGATAAAATTAAAACACTATCAGAAAATTCTCTTCAAAGTAGTGATTTAAATATGGTAATCGATGTCATTAACAGCGGCATGAATATCATAAATAACTTCAAAGAACAAAAAGAAGAAGAAAACCAAGTAGCCGTATTAATTTTCAATCTCCAACAATTCACAGAATATGTTGAAGATATAGAATTAGGAATACCCGCTTAGGTATATTTAATCCCAAACTATTAAAACACGATTATTTAGATCACGTGAATTCAGAGAAAATACTTAAGGTAAAAACTTCAACATGGCTAAAATCAGATACGAACGAAATTCTGATTATTTCTCAAATTCCTAATAAATTAATTGAAGCACCAATTTTTAAAATAATCCCTTACCCTGATAAACTATGAAACATATTAACCGAAGACATATCTAAAGAATTTTACATTCACGATGAAAAAGTTTTTGTGAAGGAAACAAAATTAGAAACATTTGACAAATGTATTATTGGAATAATAAAACAAGAAGAAACAAAATGTAAATACACGAAAACTCACAAAAACCAACAAATTAATTATGTAGAACAAAACATATTGTTAACATGGAATTTAAAAAAAACCTTTATAAACCAAAATTGTATAAACAATCAAATTTCTATCTATGGAAACAATATGATTGAAATCAAAAATTGTACCATCCAATTGGATGAATTCATAATATCAAATTCTATAGCTGATTATACACAAAATGTCTACGTAAGCAATAATATTACTAAAATAGAACCAATATCACATATACAAACAAAAGAAATAATAAATTCCCAAATAAAATATTACAATACATTTCAAATTATTTGTATCACGACATTTGTAATCGTAATAATAAGCATCATATTATATGTAATATTTAAATTTAAGAACATACCAAAACAACTTATCATAAAATATGTAAAGAAAGATGAAAAAGATAAAACATGCGAGGAAGTAATTCCACAGATAAGCTCAGAAGAAAACATTACATTATATCCAAATATCAACGTCTGAGGACAGACTTTAATCAAAGTGTGGGGGAGTGACATATCTACAATAACCTCGTCACCTCCACTTAATCATAAGTAAGATATTCTATGTAAACTTAATCGAATATGGAAAATTACCAAACCCTTTTATCTAAACACAGACATGGAAGTTTACCAAACCTTTTATATAAACACAGACAGATCGCAGACGGAAATTCTTTCCCACACTGCGACTGAAAAACAAAAGAGTCTTATTACTCAGACTCTTAGTCTAAACATTAATAACAAAATTTTCCATAGACGATCAAGGCTAAAGTAGGAGTCCTGTTACGGACATTTAAAAAGAGAAATCTTGTATCCAAGAGCACCAAACTTGAATACAAGAGAATAAAGCTTAATTATAAGAAAGTTCTCTTAGAGAACACAATAATTGTAAAAGCCCAAAACCAAAGCTTCATTATAAATTAAGACTTAAAAAAAAGTCAGTTCGTTTAAGACACTCAATGTTTGAAGTTAGAAATAGCAAATTCGGTTAAATAAAATTATATTTTTTTAACATACGAATGGTCAAACATTTCATTACATATCATTATATAATTATCAGGAATCATAAAATAAATAAAAAAAATAAAAATCAAATATCAACATAAAAAACAAAAACAAAAGCAGCAAAAACAACAAAAAAACAAAAACAAAATTTATAATCAATTCGAGTTTTGTCATTCGTGCCAATTTTTTGTTATTAAGAACAAGTAGACAATCCATGTCCGCACGGAAATGCATAAAAAGAATGCAATTCATCCCGTCGATGAACGCATCAAGAAAATTTCGGAAGGATTTCAAGGAAGGATTCTCCATTATATGTATGTTAACGATGGATCGGACATCCAATTACCTGAAAACTTTATGAGTGAAGCAGGATTTTTTGCTCACACAGCTCAGAACATTATTAGAGAGTTATATATCGGTAAAAGTAAATTTCGAGTTATTTGCCGAATATATACTCTTTAAGAATGAAACGGAAGAAATTGAGATTAAAAGTTTTCAGAGTAAAATGACCATTATGAATCAGTTCTCGGATTTGGATTCTATTTTTTTTTTTGAGCATACTATGGAAATAGTAAGAAAAACACAAGAATTCCAAGAAAAAAATAGCGGGTGGGCATTAATCAAAATAATGCGCCTAGAAATGAATGTGAACCAATATACACTTTTATCAGGTTCCTCGTATATCCCGCTACCAATATTCTTAGCTTCGAAGAACGATATTTATAATGTATGTAATGAACACATCCAAGACTTTGAGTTTTAAAAATGGTTCTCTTTACCGCCTGCTTGCCGAATTTATTCTAAAATTTTCAAGTTTTCTTCTTCTTTTCTACCCTGACATACGTGTGCAAGTGAGTCTATATATTTCCCTTTCCTTATTCAGAAAAAGTAAGAGAACATTTTTTTTTTCATTTTACATAACACGTTTATTTATTAATTATTGATACAATGAAATTATTTTTATTCCATTTCATTTCATTTCTACATCCCTTTGATTTACATAGAAGAGGCATGCGAATGTTTCCAGTCTCGAATCGGTGTTACAGAATGTAAAGTGTTCACCATATGTAATTTTTTCAGATCTTGTGCACCTTGATACATGAACATTATTTTCAATTTATTCAAATATCTCCCCATTAAATTGTAGAAAAAACTTATCAATTTCTTTAAGAAATTTCATTATTGATTGAAATGGTTTTCGAGAAACAGGTCTTGTCACAAGTGGTCTTAGCTTCAAAATGATGTGAATGCAAAAATAAGTGTTTTATTTATTTTGAATTAGTTTAAAAAAAAATTAGAATGTTGTATGCATTGTTTAGAGCACAAACACAACCTTTAACTTTATTTTTACAATAAGGATATTTGTTTCCTCTAAACCGGTTTAATGATAGAAACTCTATGTCCTCAACATTAATCAAATCATGGTTTCCAAAAAACGTCTGTGAGTGGGTAAGTCATCGCAACGAAGACCTTGTTAGACTTCTCGCCAGGTGGTTAGGGTGCACCGATAGCTTGGTGAAGTACTTTACCTTCTGTTCCGCAATCACTTCTTTAACTGGTAGAATGTTTAAGTCGCGGTGTATGTTTTCGTTGCGAACGTACCGCAGTGCCCCGGTGATTGTTCTCAAGATCTTCGACTGAACTCTCTGAACAATGTCAATGTTGCTATTGCTGGTGTGCCCCCATAACTGAGAGCCGTACATCCATATTGGTTTTAGTACCGAGTTGTACAGCAGGATTTTATAATCAAGGTTAAGAGGTGACCGTGCGTTGATAAGCCAATGAAGGCTGCTGGCTTTTAGCTTTAGGTATCTTCTTTTCTTTCTCTTCTTTTCTTTTCTGTTCTTTCAATGTGCCGGCGCCATGTAAGTCATTTGTCGAGATGTACTTCTAGGTATGTTACTTCGTTTGCTTGTGGAAGTAGAGTGTTGCTTAGCGTAATCGGCGGGCAGTTTTGCCTGATCAGAGTGAACGTAACGTGCTTGCATTTTAGTTCGTTTACTTTAATTCGCCAATCTGATAGCCATTTTTCAACTTCGACCATATGAAGAGCTAGCTGCGCAGTTGCTTAAATCGGGCATTTTAAGAGGCTAATAATAACTGTGTCATCGGCAAACGTAGATGAAATTTTATGATGCTTATTTGTTAGCCAGTTTGCAGTGGTTCGAGATCTTGTATTTAAAAATTTGAAATCATATGGTGGTTCTATAACAAAACTATTATTCAAGTTTGTTTCTTTTTCGAATACTATTCCAATTTCTTTAAGTATAAATTTATTGCTATTGTCAAAGAAACCTTGATTATCAATTGATACAATATCTTTAATCATTTTTAAAAATATCATACAACTCGTTGTACTAATCCGTTTTAGGGGTTATATTCGACTAATCGATCGTGTGAGTATAAGCTTGGGTATTTTCGTTACTTGGTGTCTTCAGTTAGTTGAAATTCTCACGTCAATAGGACCAGATTTTACTGTTTCATTTTGATATGATAGATCAATTACGATAATTGGAGCTTTCTTTTTGAATTCCGTTTGTTTTAAAAATGGCTGTGGCTCACGATTGTAGTAACTATATTGAAATCTTGAATACATTTCATATAGGTCAGCAAACTGATTCTTATTGAAATCAAATCAAATTATCATATGAGTATGATTCAGAATTTAAATGAACCTTCAAGTTTAATAAATTATTTGTGGCAAGTTTTCCGTTCAATGTGAATCCGATTATTGCACACCTTGGTCTTTCCCGATTTGCTGATAGTTAAACATTCCAACAGTGGTGCGTTCTTTGTCCTAATTTTGGGTTGTCGTAGGAGTCCCAACTACGAAATGCAATAGGTAGGCTTACACCACTTATAATAATATCATACATCTTAATTTTTGCAATGTCACTGGGTGTCACATGACGAATTTTCCAGCTTATAATAGTCATTTCCAATTTAAAAGTTTATTCCAATCTCTTTCAATCTTTTAGGTTTTTGGTTAGCATTATCACAAGTTTTTGTTTACAATTACAAATACAACAAAACCTTTTTATAGTATTCAGCAAACCCCAATAAATTTTTTAACGGGACAGAAAAGTTAGAGTATGCTCCAGTTCAAAAATCATCTGCACCACTCCATCCAGAATTCAATAGATTTTTACTTGGAAGGTTATCAAGTGATACAAATATTTTTAAGTGTAGTTGTCATACCAACAAATCGAGTTCTATTAATCTCGCATCCATTTATTTCGTACTTGATTTCATCCAAAATGTAAGCCATACAATTATTATTAAAAAAAAGTTGTAACGTTATCAGATGTAGTGCCGCCTGCTGTATCTTTTCTAATAATTCCTTGAAAGTTAAGGTAACTTTCATAAGGGATCACATACAAGTATTGATTTTGGATAGTAATTCGAATTTCATCGTTTGGTTTAAATGAAAAGGTATGGAACTCTTTTTTCGAAATACGCTCATCAGAGTAAACTTTTTCTCGAACATCTAATATTTCATTCATTGTTTTCTTCCAGTATATTTTTATTAACTTTTAACTTTGAAGCTTAGAGACTTTAAAAATAATTTATTTTTTAAAGTTAGTGAGCTTCCGTTTAGAGTTGATCCTCTTCCTATTGCTTTACAATAAGTAATGCTTGGTTGAGTGTATGAACACCTGGTTTTTATTATAAATAGTTATTCTATCATGCGAATATGCACGTAAATTTACTAAATCTCTGTTTTGATCTACGAGAGTGTGCTTATTTCATCACAGTTGATTGGCAAATAAATAAGATTATGTGGTGTCATAATCATTTTATAGCCAGTAGGAACATTAATACTGAATTCGTGTAACGTATGATTGGGTGTATTGTCTACATATGAACCACTAATGATGTAACATTCCAAACAAATAGTATTAGTTTTTAAAATATTGACAGTCTGATCCGATAGATATGTTTTTGTAGGGTGTGGCTCTAGAACTCTTTTATCAAAATCAAAAATTGATCGTTCCTTATTAAAGTAAACCGTCTCTCGACTGCTGGGTATTTCTACTTGAAGAGTATTATTTATTTCTTTCAATTTTAAAAGATTTTTCAATACTGTAATCTTTAAGATTGTTATAAAAATAATCAGTTATATCATTTAGTTTATAAGATCCAGTAGGAATTGTGATTATATTAGTTCCAATATGGAAGAGATTATTTTTTTTGTCTATATTTGGGATTGAATTGTACCATATTAAAATCAATTGGATGGACGTCCATCCAATTCGATTGGTGGCAAATAGTTTGTATTCATAACCGAACTATTTCCATTCAAAGACAAGGTCCCTGATCTAGACATAATGAAATCTGTTGTTAGACTGTGGACATGTTTGTTTTTAATCTATTTTTATACCAAATCCAATAACTTTTTAAAATCAAAATAAATTGATCAAAACCTTTTCTATATCTTCCATTATCCTTTATTTTATCGTTACCTTTACTTATAAGTAAGAACTCAAATTTATCCTCCCAACATTTTTACAAATTTCCACGAATGTGTCGTACCCCATATCTGTATTAATATGATCTCTATATATATGTCGCATATTTAAATCGTCTTGTTTAAACATTATAATAAAGTTGGGATTGTCACGAATCAAGTGTTTAGGTAAATGGGTATATGATTGACATAAATAAAAGGAATCATTATTCTTATGACGACCCATACAAAAATAAGATCTTATGTTGTCTTGTTTTTCACAAGCTACATCATCAAATATTATTATAGAATTATTTTTACTTCACTGGGGTCTAATACACCATCGTTATGAGAGAAAGTATGATATCCCATTCCTTTAATAGGTTTTATTCATTTTTCCAAGTACTCATATTTAGGTTGATATAAGCTCTTAGAAAATACGTAAATATTTTCGAATTTCAATCAGTTTGGACTCTCTATCAAACTGAGCATAATCTGGTTTTACCACAATTTGAAGGTTCAACAATAAGAGCTCTTATTGTATTAGGTGAGAGAGAACTGGGGGTTGTTTTTTTCTCGTTTTCATCGTTGATATTTCTGACGATAATTTTTTGTTTTTTACTTATTAAACGCATTCTTAAAGCTTATGTACCTAATTCGATGAGAAATGGGCATTATGAGTGCAATTAAAAATTTCACGAAAATCAATTCAATCGACAATGGGTTCAAAGAAAATCGTGAAAGTACCAAGAATAATTAATGTACCCAAAACTGGTGGTTTTTTACCAATCGTACCTATTTTGACTGCCCTTAGTGCCCTCGGTAGTTTAGCTAGTGGAAGTGCAGCAATTGAAAAAACAATAAACAACGCTAGAATGGCGAAAGAGGATATGGAGGAGAAGAAACGAAATAATAGAAAAATTGAAAGTGTTGCTGTAGGAGAAAGGTTATATCTCAAATCGTGTAGAACAGGTTATGGATTTTACCTAAAACTATATAGTAAGGGAAATGGTATTAAGAAGCGAAAAAACTTATATGTTAGCTACCCAATAGATCACTTTCAAATATGGACATTACAACTTTTGCTCAAAAATATATCCCAAATTTTCGAGGAGTGTTTATGAGAGATTTACTTCCACACTCTCCAAGAATTCGAGATTGTGGTATAGTAAACCTAGATGATATAACAAAAATAAATACGATATACATTAATTTAATAGTTTCGGAAATCTACAAACACCTATAGAAGTTGTCAAGTATTTGGGAAAACAAATACAATAAAACTACGAGGGAGTTCAACATTTTGATACCTACAACTATGGTCATTTATGTCTTTCATTTCTGCTTTCATTTGTCAATGGAGTGAGTTAATAATCGATCGTTTTGATTGGCTTACACTAAGTTGGTTAAAAACAAATGAACTTGATACACGTTTGTATGTGTGGCTTCTGGATGGTATAAAAATCGGGACTGCCTACTTCAAAATTCACAGTCCAAGTTTCGACTTTACATTCAGCAGACGTTGTACAAGTGAACAAAAAACCAACTGATTAACAACAACAAAAACATCTTAATAACAACAAAAAAACAACTTATTAACAACAAAAACAACAGAATAACAACAAAAAAACAACTGAATAAAAAATGAACGTGGAGAACAACAACAATTGATGATGATGATGAAAATAATGCAAAACGATTAAAGCTTGAGATGGTAACTCAAGAATTCATTAAATGAACTAAGAATTTTTTTTGTCAAGGGCCAAGATGCTTTAAAATGTAAAATTCCCCATCCTCAAGGCGGAGTGTAAAGGGACAAGGATTGGAAAGTCCCTTGTTCTGGAGTTGGAGGAGTGCACTCTATACACACCAGTGAGGTATACCCATCTTCGGAAGGAATTTATTGAGGAAATGGTTGATGGGATATTTAATATTCATAAAAAGAATAATAAAAATAAATAAAAAACCAATATTTTGTATTACCTTGAATAAATACAATTTTAAAATCTATATATTTAAAATATATATAAAAAGAATAATAAAAATAAATAAAAAAACAATATTTTGTATTACCTTGAATAAATACAATTTTAAAATCTATATAAATAATATTTTTATTTCATGGGATGGATGGATGGAGGTGGAGATGTTGATGACCTGTATCATACAACCAATGGGAGACAAAATCAGAAAAACAGAAATGTATCTCAGTACCGATCTATGAATGATAGTGATTCGTATGATTATTTTTCAGCAAGAAATATTTTTGAAAGAGGAAAGAAAGGTGAAACACATGATTAGCAGGATAAAGAGAGTGAGACGGAATCTTTATCAATGCCTATAGAAGAAAATGAAATGAGGGAAGAAATAAATATAGAAGATGAGATAGATAATGAAAATTATGATTTTAATATCAGCCGTTTGAGTCGGGAAAATATATTGGATAAGGCTTACGGACCTAAAAAAGTTCAGATAATGTATTAACATTAGGGAATAGTTTACTAAAAATGATTGGTAATAAAATTCATTTTTCTAGTGGAATGAGTTGCGAGCTAACTCCTGGTCTGTACTCTCTTATATTTCTCAAACAATCCCAAAATTATAATGATCATGATTTAAAAATATTTAAAAATTTTATTTAAGAAACAAATGTTCATAGATTAGGTTACAACGTAAGAAATCGAATTAAAGGTTCACGTGCACTTAAATAAACTAAAATTATTAAAAAAAATAATAAATTATAATGAAAATCCTACAACATCCACTCCACTTCGTACGAAAACTGGTTTCGGTTATGTTACTCTGGAGGAATCAAAGCCAAATTATATATATTGGAATGATGTGAATGAACTAGTCAACCGGTTACAAATTTTAGTTGCATCAAATACAGCGGGTAACAACAATCACAATAATGAGATTTTCTCAATAATAGAGGAACTGCGAGAGGAGGGAATTATTGTTTAATTCGAGTATATATATTAAACACAAAAAAGGTTTTATTCATAATCATCATGTCTGTTGGCAATTTTTCTAATGATAGGGAGCGATCAAATCATTTAAAAAGAGGTGTTAAATCAATTGAAACTTTTTAAATTGATACTGATGGTAATCTGAACGCTCAAAATAAAAGAGTCAAAAACGCCATTAAGCCCTTAGATGAAAACGACTTAACCACAAAACAATATACAGATGAGTGTGTCAGAAAGTTGGGCGAAGAACTAAGAAAACTTGTAAATGAAAGTATTAATCGTCGACTGGCAAAATATTCAAATCTTAAAAATTAAATAAAATAGAAGTCTATAACAAGAGAGCAGATAGTACTGATCAAATATTTAAGAAAGTTGAAAAGATAAAATTTATTGAGGACAGCGACAGCGATACCAAAAAAGGCAACAATTGAAATAGAAGGTGTAGCCTATACACCTATTTGAAGAATATGATTAAACGAGCAATTGTAATCGAGTTGCACGGACCGTCTCGCAAACATTTACAACGAAGTCGAGTCATTAGGAAGGGAGTAACCGACCTGTGGCAAGCAGATTTGGCTGAAATGGGGGGTTATTCAACATCTAACAATGGCTATCGTTACTTATTAAATGTAATTGATACGTTTTCTAAATTTGCTTGGGGTGAAGCGTTAAAATCAAAAAATGCCAATGATGTTTCCAAAGCAATGGAGAAAATCTTAAAATCAGGTCTCGGAACACCAAAAAATTTACAAACAGATGATGGAAAAGCGTTTTTTAATACAAAATTTAAACAATTAATGAAACTTTATGAAATAATAGAAGTTTTAATAGAATACTTAAAGAGTCAATGTGGCGTGAGTTCAGTTTCAATGGGAAATATAAGTAGATAGATATTTACAAGAAGTTGATATTTTCTCGTTTATTTTTTAAGTTAATTTAATGTATTATTATCTGTATTTCTATCATTTATTATATTTATTAAAAATATATTTTCAAGTTCTAGGAAATTAATACTATCGATAATATCCTTTTCCATTAACCTTTGATGTTTTATTGATAATGTACCATGATCGTCGTGATTTAATATTGTAAACTCTGTTTTATTATGTTTCTTTTACTATCATTAGCACAAAGAACACTCTTATATATCATATTTGTCGATAATTTTTGTGCCCTTGATCTAAACAGTGTCATACTACGATATAGTGGAGTTCGAGTGAGTAATACATTTTTATAATGATCCATAGTTAAATTTCTGGAACTCACACCTGTTGCTTTATTATGAGAGTTTTATTTTACACTTAAAAAACTTTGGAGCATAGACCTATAAATTCACTCATTGGTTTTCCATTCAACTCATCTTCAAAATATCCTAAACTCTTTTTATTAACTTTTTTAAAATTATATTAATCAATTCTTCTATCTGAATAATCGGATGTATCAAATTTTGATTCAATGTTACCACAAATATCCTTATAAAAATCATCCGTTTTTATAGTAAAGATGAATGAGTCTGTATCCATATAATTTTTTGAAATTCGGGTTTCATGTATTGTTAATGAAAATCATACATTTTCCACTTTGATAATACAGCAATAAAGAAAAGCCAAATACATTGGATTATCAAGTACAACTGTCTTGCCTCATGTGGAGTTGCCTTTAACGGCTCCCCACACACGTTGGTCCAAAAGAAACAGTGTAACTTTAAGGTCCTATGGCCGTGGCTGTGGCGAGCGGTTCTATTCTGAAATTGCTTTAATTAGCCTCACATTACAGAATCTTAATCTTAATCTTAATCTTACCGGAGTGTGCCCTCCTACAATTTACAAGAAAGAAAAGGCACATTTTTGGTGGCATTCACATTACCGAGATTAGTAGGCCCATCGGCCCATCCATCGGATAACTTAAGAAATACTACATTTTCCTACCAATACTGATTCTACCTATCGATTACAATGTTCGACCGTCGACAACTACTGAAAGTTTTTTCATTTGAATGGCATAGAACTCATCATTTATTTTAGGTGCACTATGAAAATTGAATTTTGAAATTAAATGTTTAGCACAATGTTCTTTTTGACCGAATTTATGAATATTTGTAGACTCCCATGTAAGTTACCATCTACACATTTTTCAGGATTTGCCATGGTTTTCTCATAGACTAAGTTGTTCATTAACCCTATAAGCCCCAAGAGTGCCTTGAGGCACTCATTACGTTATTTACAATTTTAAAAATAATAAACGCTATTTCTACGTTTAAATATCTTTTAGCCGTTAAGAATAGATGCTCAATTATGTATAGACTCTTTGAAAGCTCTCAGAAGCTTTTAATAATACTTTTTGTTTATACTTGCACAGAACATGTGTTTCGCCGCGTGTGAAATTTGAGCTGCAGTGAAGTGGGATTTCTTTTAAATATAAAAGTTAAAATATAAAACTAAACCAAACCATTAATTTTTTACTGAGAGGTAAGTTAATTTAGTATTAAAATAATATTACAGATATGCAAATATGTAATTGGTATGCATTGTATCAGTGAAATAGTGATAAGTGCCTTAAGGCATCTTTGGGGCAGTAAGCAAACTTTTGTTCCAAGTAGCTATTTCACAATTATTTGCAATCTGCAGTGGTTTAAAGATGTTTTTCTTAATAAAAATTCTTAAATTAGAAAATATGGCAAATCGAAAGCGCTTCAAGTTATCCGACTTGACAGATGATCAGTTAATGGAATTATTTGAGTCAGTCCCGTCAGATGAGGAGGTCTCAAATATTTCTAGTGACGACGAGGACAATGATTTAAATGTGGTGGAAGCTCTAAACGCTGCATTAGAGGAAGCCGATTCTGTCTCTTTTATAGTTGGCAATAGGAAAATGTTTTAAATAGTGCCCAGGATCCTAAGTCTACTGGAAAGGCTACAAAACGTCCTCGATCGCCATTGCCAACTATAGAAGATTCGGGATGCGAATACTTACCAAATTCTGGAGGATTTAATGCTGCTGGTAAACAAATATAACTGAGATTTTTTATATAAGTGATTAATAATTTATATATGGGTAGGTCTTGAATCGATTACAAAGGAACCCAGTAAGATTCTCTGGAGGGAGCAATCGATGCAGTTGCATCTAAACTGTATAGCCTTTCGAGGAGATTCCTCGCTTACAGAAGAAATTAAGGGGCTGGAAACTCCATTTGTGATATTTTGCTACTTTTTTGATGGAGAAATTATGAAAATGATTGTCGAGGACACAATGCGCGCAGCTTTAACTGACAACATTTCAAATAATTTCAAAATTACCATCGATGACATTCATCATTACATCGGCATTCTAATTTACATGTCGATTTACCGCTATCCGAATTTGAGGAGTTATTGGGGACAAAATGCGTTCGGACCCATTCAAAATTGCATGACCCGACACAGATTTGAGACAATTAGAAAGTATATCTCTCTGTGTGATGAGAGCCAGCGCATTAAAAAGGGTCAACCAGGCTACGATCCATTGTTTCGTACGCGAAAACTAGTTGATTACTTGAATCAACGGTTCGACTCGGTGCCCAAACAAGCCCGCCTTTGTGTTGATGAACAAATGTGCAGCACAAAAATGTAGCACCACTTGCGCCAATACATGCCAAATAAGCCACACAAGTGGGGTATCAAACTATTTGTACTATGCGATTCGTTTGGCTACGCATACCGCATTGAAGTATACAGCGGTGCAGGAGATAATGTGATCTTGCCTGGTCACCCAGATCTTGGTGCTTCGGCTAACATTGTTGTCCGTCTGACACAAAGCGTTCAAAGTTTTAAAAATCATATTATTTACTTTGACAATTTTAATACCTCACTGCCTCTGATGGTGTATCTACGTGCGAAAGGCATTTACAGTCTTGGCACGATTCTAGCAAATCGTATCCCCAATTGTAAGTTACCGAACGAAGGGACCATCAACAAATTGCCAAGAGGTTCTATGATTGAGTACGTAGGTTGCTCATATGGAATTGAACTAACAAATGTTCTGTGGAAAGACAGCAAAGCCGTTCGTTTCTTGTCATCATATGTGGGTGTTAAGCCATTTGCAAGGAAGGATCCGCGTCAAGGAACATCAAAAATTCCACGGTTAGACAGAAAATCTAAAAAATACGTTGAAATTGATTGCCCCCAAATTGTTAAGGAGTATAATGCTCACATGGGCGGCGTAGACCTTATTTTTTCGCGCGACTCCCGTTGCTTGACGTGCAACCCACCTCCCGCCCAACCGACCGAGGGGCGCTGCCGTCTATCGTACGGCTCGGAACACGGGGATAGATCCGAGTGGATTAGTAAAGATACGAGGAAAGTTAGTTTTGAGCTAAATGGATTAGTATCGAAACTTTCAGAGTGTTAGGAGACGAGTTAGAAATAATGTTATAAAGATCATTGTATTTTGAACATAGTACCCGAAATGGTTCATGTTGGGCAAAGTTCGAACTACAATGCTCTAAGGATAGAGGAATATAGTTTCTAGTAATCCTAAGGGGTACATGGATATTCAAGCGGCCAAGAAGGGCCTGGCTATCAATTTCCCCCTTAAGAAGATTATGAATAAAGACTACCCCAAGCATCGTCCTACGATTAGCGAGGGATGGCAAATTGATTAGTAAGAGTCTACTTTTATAAGAGGGAAGGTGTATATTTGCATCCCAGTTGAGACCTCGGAGAGCAAATATTAAAAAATTCTTTTGGATGGATTCAATAAGGCACTGGTGAACCCCATACTGGGGGTCCCAGATACATGATCCATATTCCAGAATAGGACGAACTAAAGAAATAAATAGAGTTTTGGTAACATAGGGGTCGTTAAATTCCTTCGACCACCTTTTAATGAAACCAAGAACTCCTCTAGCTTTATTAACCATAGAGGAAATATGGTCGGAAAACTTAAGTTTTGCATCCAGTAGGATGCCAAGATCTTCAACTGCATTAATTCTTTCCAGAGCTACACCATGCAAATTATAAGTGGCAACTTTAGGTCTTAGGCGACAGAAGGTCATTGCTTTGCACTTAGAGCCATTAAGATTTAATAAGTTTGAAGAGCACCAGTTTTGAAAATTATTAAGGTCAGATTGCAGTTTCACCTGGTAGGAGGCATCGGTATATTGCAGACAGAGCTTGACATCGTCTGCATACATAAGTACTAGGGAGTCATTAACAACCAAGGGAAGGTCGTTAATAAATAGAGTAAAAAGTAACGGACCAAGGTGGCTCCCCTGAGGGACCCCGGAGGAAGCATAGACTAAAGCAGACACTGAATTTTTAAAAAGAACTCGTTGCGTTCTACCTGTGAGGTAACTGCTAATCCAACCCAGGAGATCAGTGGGAAAACCGATAAGATCCAGTTTTTCTAAAAGAAGGCTGTGATTCACGGAGTCAAATGCTTTACTGAAGTCAGTGTATATGACATCCGTCTGAAGTTTATTTTGGAAACCAGTGATCACGAAGGATGTTAGTTCCAGAAGATTGGTAGTGGTAGACCGTTGTTTCATAAAGCCATGCTGGCATGGAGATATGACAGATCTACACTGGTGCTGCAAGTGAGGCACAAGAATTTTTTCGAAGAGTTTCGGAATTGCTGATAGTTTGGATATACCTCTGTAATTTTCAGCATCCGATTTTTTTCCCTTCTTGTGAAGGGGAATGATAAGGGACTCTTTCCAGATAGCGGGAAACGTGGACGTTTCCAGGGAGGAAAGGTTAAATAATTTTAAAAGGGGTTTGGCCAGGGTAGCAGAGCAGTACCTAAGCACACAGCCCGGTACCCCGTCTGGACCTGGCGAAAAGACTGGCTTCACATTCTGAAGATCCTTTATAACCCCACATTCCAACAAGGTGGGTCGGGAAATAAAGTTAGACCGGGGGATATCATAAGCGTAAGTCTGCGCGTTTATTAACAAAGGTGAATAAGTAGTTTGAAAAAACTGTGCAAAAAGATCGGCAATTTCCTGATCCGTGCTTGCAGTAGTTTTTCGAAACGATAGCAAAGACGGAAAGGTTTTAGATTTACGCTTAATGTTAACAAAACTATAAAACTGTTTCGGATCCAGAGCAAACTGGTTCTTACATCGAGCTAAATAGTTCTTATAACATTGAGTGTTTTGCACGGTAAAGTTAGACCGAGCCACCATATAATTCACATAACAGTCATTGCTATTGGTTCTTAAGTATTTTTTAAAGAATCTTAATTTGATTTTTTTTAGGTTAGAAAGGTGCCTTGTATACCAAGGGGGTTTATCCGCCATAGCCGGATACCGCAACGGAACAAAGCGATCAAAAACTAGATTTAATGTACTATAAAATATATCTAGAGCAGTCGACATATCGGTACATGCGTACAAATCGGACCAGTCAAATTCTGAGATAAAATTATTAATTTTTTTAAAGTCGGCTTTTACGAAAACATCGAATTTTTTTATCAGCGTAATTGTTCTTAGGCTTAGTGCATAGCCCCGTATCGATCGTAAGATCTAATGTTGGATGATAAGGATCTTCGGGGAGTGTGAGAGGTGGAGCTCTGTATATGGATACGGCGTCCGTATCAGAGAGAAAGCACAGATCGAGCAAACGACCTAAAGAATTCCCTATATGATTAATTTGAGCCAGTGACATGTCTAACATGCCCGCAGTAAAGTCGTGATGCGACGTAGGTGTTAAAGCTAAGGTGTTATCGTTCATGGTCCAAGCCACCTGGGGTAGGTTAAAATCACCCAACACCACCAGCTGATCCATGTCCGATAACATTGAGAAGACAGACTGAATGGCTGCTAGGTGCCGCTCATATGTCAAGGAATCGGACTTAGGCGGAATATAAGAGCAAGTGATGTATAACTTTAACCTAGACAATGAGATTTTAACTGTAATAAATTCTAAGTCTCCAGTTTGAAGATTTATCACCTCGGAAACGAGATTAGAGTCCACTGAAATTAAGACTCCACCACCATTTCCGAGGGATCGGTCAAGCCTATATATTGTGTACCTACTGGGGAAAACTTCAGAATTAAGAATTTCTGGAGTAAGCCAGGTTTCGGTAAACACAATGACCTGGGATGCAAACGAGAAGCTTACCGAAAACAAATTAGAAAGTTTAGAACGTAAGCCTCTTGTGTTCTGGTACGTAAGAATAAAGGATGATGTTAGTTTTTTAGGTTGGCAGGAGCGTTTACTTGTGGAAGCTTTACTCCTAAAGGGCGACTTTTTTTCTTTTTTTATTCTTAAGCTGATGTTCTTGAACGAAAATATGTTGCGGCCAGAAATTGGTCGAACAGATATCATCAAAAGCCATCGGAGGAACACGGATCTTGAAAGATGCCACGTTCCTAGCGTAGGAATATTTATATTTAGTAATATTTTCCACTCTAATATCGACTTTAAGTTTTGCTTGAATGTAAGCTAAGATGTCCGATTCGGACGTATCAGGGGGAAAGCCGGGAAACAAAAATGTGTTTCTCTAGAGGAATACCAATCAAGGGTTTTGGCGGGGCGGGAGGTTTGCTCACGCTACCAGTGGGTGCCGGTAATCCGGACCCTAAGTTCCTCTGGTGAGTTAAGGGTACATTTTTTTGGGCTTGTAGAACCTTTGGCACGGGAGGGTCCAATGCGACTACCTCGGACTGCTCATCGGACAAATGCCTACGCACCTTAGCAACATTTTCGGGATCCGAAATATGGGCTGTTACCGGTGTCGTCACGATTGGAGTGGTGGACGGCAGCGGTGACAATGAAGGAGACTGTTGAACATCAGACGGAGGGAGAAGGAAGTTATTTGCATTACTGGCGGTAACCGCCGGCGGCAAACGGGACGTTTTTTTGCGCTTAGGAGACTCATTCAACAGTTGTAAATTGTTGAACTGGGTGTCCAGCGCAGAAAACAGGTCATTAGCTTTTCGAAAAGCAACCAATACCTGACCGAACCCATTTTTAGTCTGCCGCATAAAAGATCTAATTTCCTTCTGGGCCTCACGGCATCTGTCACAACAGTAGTGTAAGCCAGAGTCGGAACGACCCAAAGCATCCGGAATGGTGGCTGACTTAAACCCTGCACACTTGGAGTGCGCAATGTTATCACACAGCCAACAGTGGACACTTACTTGGTCAACCGACACAATTTTATTGCATTTTTTAATACAACAGATGATATCAGACATTTTGGCAAAATAATTTAAAATATAAACCACTGTGCCAGAAAATATTATAGGGAAGAATGAAAGGGAGTTTGAGAGAAACAGTTAAGGGCTATAGAGTAAGCGAGAGAGTGCTAGCGAGAGAGTCGTGTTATAAGAGAGTGCAAGTTGTATAAGAGAGGGAGAGAGAGTGTGTTTTCGAGAGAGTTTTTGGTGGGAGATATAGAACAGAGATCTACAGATATTGTACTAGGAGAGGTAAGCGGTGAAAGTTCCGTTACTAATAGCACAAAGCAAAGTACAAGAATATGTAAGAATACAGACCACAGTTGTTGATATTTGTTTGCAATAAATGCTTTATGCAAACAGATAACAATAAATGCACTGCACGACGCGGAATCGAAAGACGGTTTTTTAAATAGATAAACGTTTGCAAAAAAAGTGACCACAACGGGGTGATTCGGGAAGAATTTAAAAGATTTATTCGCTCAAGAGCACGCAAAAACACAACCGTTCGCTTTGAAAGAGAAGAGTTGGATGGTTTAATGGGCCGTTACCATATTAGAGCCAAAACTCGGGATGCCGCAACTCGAATTTTTTATCATTTAATTGATATGGCAGTAACGAACTCTTATATATTATACAGACGTATACAAATGGCGAACGAGGCGAACAAGGAAAAAATGTTGGAGCTCCCAGATTTTAGAGAAGCGGTGGCCGCAGGTATAGTAACATACAAATGCAAAAATTTGCCAGGTCGTCCATCTACATATAGATCGCCGTGCTCTCAGCTAGTGCGAGCTATAAACTCACCATCCTCTCGGATAGAGCAAACAGCACAGTCTCCACTGTCTCACCGATCACCACAGCTTGGCCTTAAACAAGGAAAAAAATCAAAGCACCCTATATCAATCTTGCGTTTTGATCAGGTAAACCATTTTCCTCATTGGTTGGAGCGAGAGAGTGGAAAACGTCGTTGCAAATTATGCAAAACATCACAAACACAATGCATTTGCCCTAAATGCAACTTACATTTATGTTGCACATCTAATAAAAACTGTTTCTTAGAGTATCATACCAAAAAATAAAATTTGACATGGCAAAACAAAATTGATTCTTTTTACTCTCAAGTGCCTAAGGGTGCCTTGAGGCACCTATTCAGTTTCTCTCACCTTACAGGTAAAAAAAAGGTTCTACGTTCTTTTTAATAGCATTTTTGAGTTAAGAAGGCACAAATCAACTTAGAAAAAATTATTTCATTTAATTTCTTGCGTTATTGTGGAAAGTGGCATTAGAGGGTTAAATAAAAACAATCTTTTTCAAATTTATTCTTGGCATTCTGTCTATGTAAAGTATTTAAATCAATATAAGTCTTTAGCCAAGGTTTTTGTAAAAAATGAACCCCTCTATAAATCTTTTTAATATTAACCCATTTTGTATACATTGATGCAAATATCTATAATGAATTACATAATTTTTTATGTTCCCGGGGTCAGCTATTAATTTTTTTACCTAATCCTCTTTGGACGCGAAACTATTTGACGGACAAAACGGTAGATTATTATGTGTATCATGCGATAGGGGTAAATTAGGTCTACTTCCAAAAAATATCCATAGTCACTATCAATAGATATGTTATGTATATCAAAATATTTTAACTCATTAGGAGACAACCACTCAATCCCTTTGTATGAAAGGGGTGGTGACATTGCCTAACCATATAAATTGTTTTCATCCAAATACATCAAAAATGATGATTCCTTTGTTGAATCATAATATGTTATTTGCTTTTGTATATCTATGGCAACACTGTGCTAAACCCCCTCGAATGCTAGTTTGAATAAATCTATACATATTGATATCTACTAATAACTCTAGTTGAATATATGTGACCATTAGCATGGCTGCCCAAGATAGACTGAACTGGTCTAATGAATAAATTTGTAAACATATTTTTCTAAAATTTTCAAATATATCAGTCAAAAGGAAAACATCAGTTTCTAAATAAAATTCTAGATAATCTTTAGGAGTTGCACATGAAAATTGTGACCAGACATAATGAGCGTGTTCATAATCATCTTGAGAGCATTCCTTTTCCGTCAAGTTACTATAGAATGATGTTTTTGATGGTAGGGAAGTTTCCTCAAGTCGACTAACTGAATCTAAATATTCATAAGGAAAGATACCCTTTTTACGCATAAGCCTAATTCTATTTCATTTTTAAAAATCTTTTTACTGTATTTAACTGATCATCAATTGAATTAGAAGCAAGGGTATCTAAAATTGATGGCATAAATCTGAATGTATAAAGAAATCGAATTTAAAAATTGTTTCCAATTAAAGTTTTTTTGTTTTTGGGCACCAAAATATATTGTTCTTTATTTGCTGGAATTGCAGTAAACTAAACTAAATTTCAGTAAAAAAACACTGGTATGAATTCACAAAGTCTATACTCTAAGTTACATTTTTTTTTTTTTTTTTTCGCGACTCCCGTTGCTTAACGTGCAACCCACCTCCCGCCCAACCGACCGAGGGGCGCTGCCGTCTATCGTACGGCTCGGAACACGGGGATAGTACCGAGTGGAATATTAATAGATAAATTAATTAAATATGAGCTAAGTGGTTTAGTAAGACGATTTTTATGTTAGTAGGAGAAGTATTGGATATAACGTTGTAGAGGGTATTGTAACTCGAACATAATACCCTAAATGGTTCATGAAGGGCAAAGTTCGAGCTGCAATGACTCAAGGATAAGGGAATATAGTTTCTAGTGGGTCTAGCGGGCACATTGATGTTTAAGCGACCTATTAGGGCTTGACTATCAATGTCCCCACTAATAAGATTGTTAATAAAAACAACGCCAAGCATTGTCCTACGGTTAGCAAGGGTAGGTAAGTTTATTAGTAATAGTCTGCTTTTATAGGAGGGAAGATGTAAGTTTGCATCCCAATTTTGGCCGCGAAGAGCAAATAAGAGAAAGCTTTTTTGAATTGATTCTATACGGCCTTGGTGAACCGCGTACTGGGGGTTCCAGACGCAAGATCCATACTCTAAGATCGGACGAACGAGAGAGACAAATAAAGTTTTGATTACGTAAGGGTCATTAAATTCTTTTGACCATCTTTTTATAAAACCTAACACACCTCTGGCTTTGTTAACCATGGAAAAAATGTGGTCGGAAAATGTAAGTTTGGCATCCAATAGGACACCTAAGTCGTCTACTAGCTTAATTCTATCAAGGGTTACACCACAAAGTGTATATGTGGATATTAACGGCTTAGAGCGACTGAAGGTCATTACTTTACACTTAGAGCCGTTAAGATTTAATAAGTTTGCAGAGCACCAAAATTGAAAGTTGTTAAGGTCAGATTGTAGTTTTCTCTGGTAGCACGCATCATTATTTTGAATACAAAGTTTCACATCATCTGCGTACATTAAAATAAAAGAATTTGTTAAAGCGATTGGAAGGTCGTTTATGAATAATGTGAAAAATAGCGGACCTAAATGGCTTCCCTGAGGGACACCGGATGAAGCATAAATCGGACCAGACAAGACATCTTTAAATAAAACACGTTGCGTTCTACCAGTCAGATAACTTTCAACCCACTTAAGAAGATCGCATGGGAATCCGATTAAGTCAAGTTTATGAACTAAAAGTGAGTGATTTACAGAGTCAAATGCTTTACTAAAGTCAGTGTAGATGACATCTGTCTGAAGACTTTTACGGAACCCAGTAATTACATAAGAGGTAAATTCAAGCAAGTTTGTAGTTGTAGACCGTCGAGCCATAAAACCATGTTGATATGGAGATATTATTGATCTACACTGGTGTTGCAAATGAGGCACAATAATTTTCTCAAAGAGTTTAGGGATTGCTGATAATTTAGAGATACCTCTATAATTACCAGCATCCGAAGTTTTCCCTTTCTTGTGTAAAGGAATGATGAAAGATTCCTTCCAAATAGGGGGAAACGTAGACGTTTCAAGTGAGAGGTTAAACAATTTGAGAAGAGGATTGCAAATGGAAGACGCGCAGTACCTAAGCACACAGCCGGGAACGCCGTCGGGGCCGGGAGAGTAGGTCGGCTTAATACTCTGAAGATCCTTAAGAATACCACTCTTAGATAGAAAAGGTCGCGTGACGAGGTTCGATTGTGGAACACCGTAGACGTAAGGCTGCCTAGCGGTTGTCGAAGGTGAATATGTGGTTTGAAAAAACTTGGCAAACATATCGGCTATTGCCTGATCAGTTCTCGCCGTTGAGTTTTCAAACGTTAGTGCTGAAGGAAACGTTTTAGGTTTACGCTTAGTCTTAACGAAATTATAAAACTGTTTCGGATCCTGTGTAAATTGGGTCCTACAACGAGCTAAATAATTTTTATAACACTGAGCGTTAAGCACGGTAAAGTTTGACCGAGCAATTAAGTATTGAGAGTAACTAAGCGGAGTTCTAGTTTTTAAGTATTTCTTCTGAAGCCTGAACTTTTTATATTTTTAAGGTGCTTAAGCCCTTGGTATACCAAGGAGGGTTATCCGTTCTGGACGGGTACCTCATCGGAACACATATATCAAAAATTAGGTTTAATGCATGGTAGAATATGTTTAAAGCTGAAGTCATATCATTGCATGCGTAGAGATCGGACCAGTCAAAATCAGAGATAAGAATATTAAGTTTAAGAAAGTCTGACATGCTAAAACATCTAACCTTTTTGACAGCCCTAGTAGGCTCAGTCGTTTGGAGTGGTCCAACATCGATCGCCAGCTCCAGAGTGGGATGATAAAGATCTTCAGGGCGTGTAAGAGGTGGAACCCTAGATATATATACGGAGTCCGAATCTGAGATAAAGCATAGATCGAGTAACCGACCTAAAGAGTTTTTAACATGGTTAATTTGTTCCAGGGTCATGTCTAACATACCTGCAATAAAATCATTATGTGAGGAAGGTGTTAAAGCTAAACTATTTTCATTTTTTGACCAGTTAATTTGTGGTATGTTAAAATCACCCAGAACCACTAACTGATCTACATCTGATAATAACGTAAAAACGGACTGTATGGCCGCTAGGTGCAACTCATACGTGGATGGGTCGGACTTGGGAGGGATGTAAGAACATGTAATAAATAAAAACCTACCAGGAAGCGCAAGTTTAACACAAATGAATTCGATATCGCCGAATTGAAGGTTAATCTCCTCGGATACAAGTTTAGAGTCGACAGAAATTAACACTCCACCCCCAGATCCGAGTGATCGATCAAGCCTGTATATTACATACCTACTCGGAAAAATTTCAGAGCTAAGAATTTCCGAAACCAGCCATGTTTCGGTAAAAACAATTATTTGGGATGCAAAAGAAAAGCTCTCAGAAAACAAAGTAGGAAGCTTAGTACGCAACCCCCTTGTGTTCTGATAGGAAAGAGTGAGAGACGATGTTAGTTTTTTGCGAGGGTTTGCTCAATGGCTTTTGTTTGAGGGAGTTTTACCGCCGCGGGTCGATTAATTTTCTTTTTTTTATGTCCCGGTCGATGTTCTTGGACGAAAATGTGTTCCGGCCAGAACTTGGTTGAGCACATTTTGTCAAATTCCACCGAGGGGACGCGAATCTTAAATGATGATACTATTCTGTTATAAGGATATTTAAATTTAGTTATGTTATCTACCTTAATGTCGGCTTTCGTTCTGGCTTGTATGTATGCCAATACGTCTGACTCAGACGTATCCTCGGAAAGCCGGGAAACAAATATATGTTTCTCAGGTGGGATTACCTTTAGGGGCTTTGGTGTAGCAGGTTCTGATACTGCACCGCCAGTGCACGCCGGTAGTCCGGGCACGAAATTCCCCTGCAGTGTATCGGGTGGGTTGATGTTAATGGAGATTGGCTCTGTAGGAGCCAGGAGCCTTGAAGCAGACAAACTATCTAACGATTTCCTACCATCATGTCCAGAAAATTCGGATGCCGAATTTTTCGTACTCACCGGAGTGTTGGCCAAAGGCGTTCCAAACAGCTGCGGCGACACTTCAGTATTCTGAAGGTAAGAAGTGGGAGCGAGAAGGGAACTAGTGATCTGCGGCACACAAGAGTTTGATTTTTTACGCTTTGGAGACTCATTTAACAATTGGACATTATTAAATTGGGTGTCCAGCGCCGTGAGCAAATCGTTGGCTTTACGAAAAGCGCCGAGCACCTCACGAAAACCATTTTTTGTCTGCCGCATAAAAGATCTCATTTCCCTTTGAGTCCCCCGACAACTTTCACAGCAATAATGTAAGCCGGAATCGCCTCGGGCCAAAACATCCGATACGGTGGCACGGAAATTGGCACATTTGGCATGAACCATATTATCACAAAGCCAACACAAAACGCTTGGCTGGTTAGTTGTAATTATTTTGTTACAAGATTTTAAGTAGCAGACAATTTCAGACATAGTGATTTAAAATTTTTATTTTTGAGCACTATTTAATCGATAAAAGCCCACTGTGCGAGAACAGAAAAAGAAGAATAAAAACAAGAATAAGTTTTAGATATGCACACTATGAAATGTGTGAGGGAGCGGGGGAGTAGATTAAAATCAAGATAAGGTATAGATAAATAACACGAGAGAGACGCGAGCGGGAGAGGAACCGTTTATCGCGAAAGACGAGAAATAGGAGAATGTGAAAATAATTTAAGTAAATTGAGAGTTTAAACAAAAGAAACAAAAGCTACACAGTTTAGTTCACTGCGCGGAAGGCAAAACGGCTGAAGGTTTTATTAATACAAAGAAATTCGTATCGGTTTAAGCGTATATTCGTAAATAGCCAACAAAGTTAACGAGAGTAGAAAAAAACACGTCCGTTCGCTTCGGCCTCTTTATATGATTGAATGAGCTGCACACCTAAGTAAACCTGTTAAATGACAAAGGTCTCTTACTCTAACTTTAATGAATCCTGAAATTCAATCTTATCTAATGGAGTCATTATGATTGGAATTATACTATACAAGTACTCATCATTCAGTTTTGATAAATCTTATACAAGTCATGAAGAAGAGAAGTCATGTTTTTATTACAAATTGATCTAGCTTAGAATCAAAGGCACACTTAATATAATATGCATAAGCTATAAGTATATGATATTTAAATTGAATAATTTTTGTTCTTACTTCAATATTTCTCTGCTCTAGTACAGCAGTATTGGGTAAATTCCATAGATCGTTTGCGTAATTCAAACAAACATTACAAAACCATTGTGATCTCTTCTGAGACCCCTTATGTGTTGTTAATAATCTATAGGATATCAATGAATATGTTATTTAGTATGTTTTATATTTATTTATATTATATTGTATGGTACATACCTTGAAATATTTTTAATGAACATGTAATGTCCACTTCCTCCATCTTCCAGAAACAACAAGTTTATATGATATGGTTTCTCAATCTCGGATTGAAAAAGTGGTCCGATTATTTGCTTGGTCTCTTCATTATACCCAAAGATGTTTATACTCATGTAATGATTATTATTTTAAAATGTTTTCACACATTTTAATTCCAAATATTAATCCACTATTCAAATATATTTTTTCCGTAGATATATCAATATTATTTGAACTACATCTTTGGGGTTTTTACATTTATTAAGGCCGATATCAAGGCCTATTTAAAACAATATGCATAATTCTTATTACATACGTTAATAATAGCTTTCTTTGAACCTTAAAATTTTGGAAGCGGGATAAATGATAAACTTCGTAGGCTCATAACTTTAATTAATGCCTACCCGCTATCTTTTTCTTGGAATTCTTGTGTTTTTCCTACTATTTCCATAGTATGCTCAAAAAAAAAAATAGAATCCAAATCCGAGAACTGATTCATAATACTCATTTTACGTTGAAAACCTTTAATTTCAATTTCTTCCGTTTCATCCCTAAAGAGTATATATTCGACAAATAACTCGAAATTTACTTTTACCGATAACTCTCTAATAATGTTCTGAGCAAAAACGATCCTGCTTCACTCATAAAGTTTTCAGGTAATTGGGTGCCCGATCCATCGTCTAAATACATGTAATGGAGAATCCTTCCTTTAAATCCTTCCGAAATTTTCTCGATGCGTCCATCGACGGGTTGAATTGCATTCTTCCACTTGTTCTTAATAACAAACAATTGACACAAATGACAAAACTCGAATTGGTTATTCATTTTTAGTCCTTTTTATTTAATTTTTGTTTTAAAAATATTTAATTGAGTTTATATATTTTATGCACTTTCACTATACTTTTACTTTTTTGTTTCTTTTCAAAGTTCTTTTCAAAAAGTTCTGAAAGATGTTGGACGATAGAATGATTGGGAAGAACTAACTGAATTTTCCGATTTATATACCCGTTACTCGTTTATACCATCCCTTTGTCTTGAAGAAATCTTAAAAACTCTGAAATTTTAATAAAACACTTGAAACTTCCCAATCCTCCTTAGCCATTCCCACAGTCAGGAATAAACAAAAAGTTTAATTCATGGGTTCATAATTTCTGTGCCAAAACAAAGCTCTGTCACATTTGGACATTCGTGCGCAACGGATGCCGTAACATGTTCCTACAAGATGTTTACAAATCTGATGCATGAGTGTGAAGTGACACTTTATTAGGATAAACAACTTCCATCTGAATCCATTCAGTCCAAGTAAGCTACCTTAAGGTACTCCTGCCTCAATTGGATGGTGTTCGGGGAGGAAGTCTTTACATCGTACTGCGAAACTTCTATGCAGAAGATATGATTCCATTATTTTGCTGATTGGCCTATATGATGAAGGCTGAGACTTGTCCTTTTTAGCTTTGTGAATCATAATGATGACAGACTTTTTCCATTGTTGCGGATAATAGCCCAGTTTCATCATGCTGTTAAATATCATGGTGAGAAGATTTACTGCACAGTTCGGCAATTCTATAATCTTTTAAGAGGAGGCTCGTTACTCGTAGAGTAAAAGGGTATATTAGATTCGTTGAAAAGTATGTAACAGGTATAAGAAAGCGTTTCCGACACTATAAAGTATATATATTCTTGATCAGGATCAATAGCGAAGACGATTGAGCCATGTCCGTCTGTCTGTCCGTATGAACGCTGAGATCTCAGGAACTATAAAAGATGCAAGATGCAATTCTTGAGGTCCCTACGCAGTATCCTGCCACGCCCACTCTAACGCCCACAAACCGCGAAAAACTGAAATCGCTGAATCTCAGGAACTATTAGAGCAAGAAATTCAGTATGTATAATCTTTAGAAGCCAGCGCAACTTATAGTGGTACTATTCTCTGGCCACACCATACGTCCACAAGGCTCGAAAGACGGTTTTCGCAAAAAAGGAAAAGCTGATATCTCGGTAACTATAAGAGATAAAAAGTTCAGATTAAGCATGTAGGTTTTTATTATGCCCCAAATTCCAATTTTTCTCATCTAGCCACGCCCACCCTAACGCCCACAAAACCCCAAATCTCGGGAATTATAAGAGCTAGAAAGTTGTGCTTAAGAATACGCATTGTAGAGATGCCACTGTATCTTTTTAAATCGGAACTATATTTAGCCATTTATGAAGAAATTAAAGTTATAAGGCCTCACATGGGCAGTGATAACACTATCAGTTACTCAACATGCTTTCTCCGTCAATAGGCGGCGCCTTATGAATTTCCACAAGGAAAATTAAAATTTTAAAATTGTGTAAAGCAGTAACAGTAGTCGCGGCACACGACTATACCGTTTCCTCTTGTTTTTTTCTTGATCCCTTATCACTGCAGTCACTTTTCTCGATTTGAATATGATAGGCACGGTAGCATCTGAAAAGATGTTTCCTTGTGAACACAAAACTATTTATTGATGGGAGCGGTTTGAAAACGTTTTCTAGATGTGCGGCGAATACATTTACCCTCCCTTTTTTCGAAATCAAACTAAGCCTCGTGCAAACGTGTATTTCTTAGCGCTCCTACTGTGTGTTTGTAAGCGTAATCACAAACAGTAAAAACTATTGAAATAAGAGCGAAAGGTTCTGGCAGCAATGCCCAATAGCAAAAGGTATTTATTCCCTGCAAAATCTTTTTTTTTATATAGCTTTGCTTTTATTTTTTGAATCTACTCTTAATTTTTGACGAATCTTAACATTAAAATTTAACTAACAGTATACTAAGACTATATTCTGGTTGCGCGTCCTTCAGGTCGGTCGCTGGGTGGGTAGGTCATTGCGACGAAGCCGTGATTGGTTACTCAACCTTGTTAGACCTCTCGCCAGGTGGTTAGGGTGCACCGATAGCTTGGTGAAGTACTTTACCTTTTGCTCTGCGATCACTTCTTTGACTGGTAGAATGTTTAAGTCGCGGTGTATGTTTTCGTTGCGAACGTAGTGCACAGTTCTCAAGATCTTCGACTGAACTCTCAGAACAATGTCAATGTTGCTATTGCTGGCGGTTCCCCATAACTGAGAGCCGTACATCCATATTGGTTTTCGTACCGAGTTGTACAGCATGATTTTATATACAAGGCTAAGAGGTGACCAGGCGTTGATAAGCCAATGAAGGCTGCTGGCTTTTAGCTTTAAGTGTGTTCTTTTGGCTTCAATGTGCTGACGCCATGTGAGTCCTAGGTATGTTACTTCGTTTGCTTGTGGGAGTAGAGTGTAGTGAAGTACTCTCGTTTTTCGAAAGCGTTTCGAATTTTTGATGTTATCCGGTTGACCTGCTCAATTGTTCCATGCTTTTCACGAAACCCAAATTGGTGTGACGGGATTCCTTCCTGGATTCTCAGGTATGTGTTTATCCGAGTCATTAGGCATATTTCAAAGAGTTTAGATAGGCAGGTCTATATGACGTGGGGATAGTGTGGTCTTTCCCCGGCTTTGCTATCATTATTATAATTGACTTTTTCCATATCACTGGAAAGTGGCCAAGTTTTGCGATGGCTAATAGGCGCAGTATGGGAGCTCAATGATCATTTTGGGAGTTATGAGGTCGCAGCCAGGGGATTTTTTCGGATTAAGTTGTCTTTTGATGACGTTTACGATTTCGTTTGGGCGAACCTCAATTGGCTCATGCTGAAGCTGGGGCTCATATGATAAGTCGGCAAAGTAAACGCATTAGTGGCAGGATTTGGCTGGAAGACATTTTTAAGGTGGTTGGCAAACGTGCTTGCTCGGTCTGCGTCACTGCGCGCCCAGCCGCCCGTAGAATTTCTAATATGCATCACGGTTTCTTTCGGTGAGCTCAGTGTTGGGTGAGCTCTCCATAGTGAGTGTTTTGTACTATTAGTTGACAATTGCTCAATGTAGCGGCGGTGTACATATGTTTCTTCTTGCTGTAGAGCTTGAGCAAGTGGACGTGAGGCATGTTTTATGCTTTGCTTAGCAGATGGCGATCTGTGAAATTGCCATGCTCGACGAGCTGTTCGATTTGTAGATTTGACTTCTTTTGATTGCATTGTGTGTTTGTAGTATGAGGTGTTGAAACTCGAGCTGCAGAGACGAGTACAGATTCCAGTGAATTAACAAAACTGTCTACGTTGGCATCATCGCTGAGGTGAGGTCTTAGCTCAATGTGTGAGCTAATATACTTCCTGTATTTAACCCAATTGGTTTTATGTGAGGTCAGTTTAAATGGTTGATCCCATGTTCCTGGATGTCGGAGTAGAGTAAAAAGGACAGGCGAGTGATCAGATGAAAGATCCGAAAGGCATTCGGCGCTTATCATATTTTTAGGAATGTTTTTGGTAACCGCAAAGTCTATTAAATCGGGAAGTTTCTTTGGGTCTGCCGGCCAGTATGTTGGTGTGCCAGAAGAAACATAGTCGAGCTTGTTCTTGGCTTTAATAATCGCATTATAGAGCTGCTTTCCTTTTGGAGTCACGAGACGAGATTCCCAGTGTGTGTGCTTGGCATTGTAGTCTCCTGCTGCTATGAAGTGGTCTCCGAGTGAGTTTAAAAACTGCATAAACTCATCTTCGGCTACGGTGAAGCGTGGGGGGCAGAATACGGCGGCTAGCGGTTATTGCTTGCCAGTATTTAGGTGTATATTTATGGATGTGGCCTGTAGATAGTTTTTAGAAAGTTTCGTATGATAATGGTGCGTAATACGGCTCCTGATTAAAATTTCAGTCCTGCCGTGTGCTTTACCATCTGGATGGTTTGTTCCATAGAATGAATATCCTCGTAGTTGAAAATTGTATCTGTTTGTAAGATGTGTTTCTGAAAGCAGCATTACGTCGATTTGATTGTCTAGTAGGAATTGCGCTAACTCGAGTTTATGCTGCGAAACGCCGTTAGCGTTCCACGTAGATATTCGTAGGGAAGTCATTATTTGGATTGTTGTGAATCCAGCATTTGTATTAATAGATTTTGATTTGGCATCAGATCTTGCATTGTTGTACGCATAAACGACGTAAACTTCGTAAGGCTTTGTTGTAGACTGCATATCATAGTTTCAAAGTTGCTTTTTGGCTGCTCTGGCGGTTGATGCTGCTGAGCCTTGTTCGGTTCTTGGTATGCTGATTGCGGCAATGAGCTTTTTGAGGCTGGGGTAGACAGTCCTTATTTAAAAGCACTTGCGTATGTAACATTTTTGGCAGAGTTTATGGGTCCTAGTGAGGATCCGGGTGCAGTCCAGAGGAAGAATTCAGGGTTTGACCTGGAGGCTATCAACTGTTTATTTTGGGTGCGGGCAGTAATTCCCCTCTGGTGGATTCGACTTTTCAGCTCCTTATAGACTGGGCAACCTCTTTAGTTAGCAGAGTGATTTCCACCGCAGTTGCCGCACTTTTTTGAGTTGTGGTCATCTTTGCTCGCTGGGCAGTGTACGGAGTCATGAAGATCACCACAAACTACCCACACCGGGCGCAGTTTACAGTAAGACCTTGTATGGCCAAATTCTTAGCAGTTTGCACATTGTACCGGGCCATAGCGTTTGTGCGGCTCCTCAACCGTAATTCTGCGGTGCACCAGAAGTTTTCGAGATTTTTGCATTTTTGGTTTTTCGGGTTTTGTGGGCGATAGAGTGGGAGCGGCTTGTTCGGAAACAAACAATTCGCATTGGGAGTATCATAAAAACCTACATGATTAATCCGAACTTTCTATCTTTTATAGTTACCGAGATATCAGCTTTTCTAGAAAATCCGAAAACCGTCTTTTGAGCCTTGTGGGCGTATGTGTGGGTGTGGCCGGATAGTAGTACCACTATAAGATGCGATGGCATCTAAAGATTATACTTTCTGAATTTCAACTTTCTAGCTCCAATAGTTTCTGAGATTTAAGCAATTTTAGTTTTTTGCGATTTGTGGTCGTTAGAGTGGGCGTAGCAGGATGCTGTAATAAACTTGCGCTGTGTAGGGACCTCGAGAATCTTCATGGTTAATCTCAATTTTGTATCTCTTATAGTTCCTGAGATCTCAGCGTTCATACGGACAGACGGACAGACAGACGGACATGCCTCATTCGTCTTCGCTACTCATCCTGATCAAGAATATATATACTTTATAAAGTCGGAAACGCTTCCTTCTACCTGTTACATACTTTTCAACGAATCTAGTATACCCTTTTAATCCACGAGTTACGAGTCTAAAAAGGTTGCTATCGAATTTGATGAGTCCCAACGCAGAGCGTTTGAGCGCCTGCGAGACATTTTGTCATCAGAAGATGTGATACTAACGTATCCGGACCTCAAGCTGCCGTTCGACTTAACCACCGATGCCTCAGCGGTATCGGTGCAGTACTGTCCCAAAAAGGCAGGCCTATCTTAATGATATCTCGCTCGTTGAAAGACTGCGAGCTCAATTATGCAACTAACGAAAGAGAATTATTGGCAATTGTTTGGGCTATAGGAAAATTACAAAATTATCTATACGGCACAAAAGACATCCGAATTTTTACGGACCATCAACCTCTTACTTTCGCCGTATCCGAGCGAAATACAAATGCAAAAATTAAACGATGGAAAGCATTCATCGAAGAACATAACGCCAAGCTATTCTACAAACCCGGAAAGGAAAATTTTGTTGCCAACACTTTGTCACGGCAAAACATAAACGCTATGCAAAACGAACCCCAATCTGATGTAGCCACTATATACAGTGAACTTTCCTTGACCTACACGGTCGAATGCACCGATAAACCGTAAACAGCTACAGGAATCAAATAATCCTAGAGGAAGCAGAGCAACCCTTACGGCGACACTTCATAGTTTTCGGGACCAAAAGCCGACACATAATCCGGTAGTAAACGCAGATGTTGTTAATGCCATTTACTGCGATCCCTCCGCAATAGCATGCATCCAACATGCCTTGGTGACCGAACTCCCGGCAACCACGTTCTGGCACTGCAAAAAATTCGTGAATGACATCACGGATGCAAATTAACAGAGAGAAGTTATTATCTGCGAACACAACCGCGCTCACAGGGCAGCCCAGGAAAATGTTAAGCAAGTCCTTTAGGATTACTATTTTCCAAATATGTCCAAACTAACTATGGTTAACGCTAGGATTACGGACTATTCGCACGCTCAGTATATCCCAATCACGGACGGAATTGCATTGGTATGGAAACATAGAAACATTTAAGTAATTTTTCCGAATTGTCAATTATAGTAGAAGAAACTACTAGGTTGTCCGATTTGTTCCCACAGTCTCATATGAAAAAATTGTTAGACGTCGACACCGAACATGTCAGAAGTTTACTGTCTGTTTCAAAAATACATCATAGGATGGCCAGGAGCCTAGACTTCCTAGGCACCGCACTCAAGGTAATTGCGGGCACACCTGATGCAGCCGATTTCGATATGCTGTAATAAATACACAGACGAAGAACAAAATTAATGAATTAACAGAGGCCGTTAATAAAATTATCAAGGCCAAACAAAATAAGATAGTTGACACTTCTCACCTGTACAAGGTACTTTTGGCCAGAAATATAATACTAATAACCAAAATTCAAAATTTTATGCTTACAGTCACGCTTGCAAAAGCCAACATCATAAACAGAGCAATTTTTAACCAGAATGATTTAAAGTCTGTATTTGTTGATCAGTGCAATATCGACGTCTTAGCGGTCACCGATTGCGTACCAACAAGAGACAACTGAGATAGCTACCAACGGCTCACACCTCATCACGTTCGAGCGAGTGGCTTTCGTCAATGGCACAAAATACTCAAACCAACGTGGAGCCATAAGAAAGACTCCGGGCATGGCGGCAACCCCACGCTAAGCATGCCACTTCTCCAAAGAATTAACAACCAAAACTTGGCGGTCATCCAAGGGCTTAAGGCGGAAGTAAAGATGGTGGGAACCACCGACACATGGTTCGCGGTCGACGTGGGAGCCAGTCTTCTCATCAGCTGCTCCTTCCTACTCATCATGATGCTGAGGAGGAGACGAGACGCACGGGAGATCCAACAAGTCGTCGATAAATTCCAGATGACCGAGGACGGTCATATTCCTGAGGGGAGAGTTATTAACACCGTTAAGGAGTAATAATAAGTCGGTACAGATCTTGGGTGATTATTGGATCACCCTAGTGTTTAATTGCAAAATCAGCGTAAACATCTTTAGGGGCCGTACCCGATTCCCATTGGTGCACGGTATGGTGAGTTATGTTGATTTTGCTAGTGTCAGCACTATGCTGTACGAGCGGTCGGCTTGCCGGCAGCACTTAGCTTACGTAAATTCTTTCATGTCTTCAGTTTTAATTTGAAAATTTAATAAAGCACTTGCTTGAATATGGAACTCCGGCATTGATTGTAAACTTCCTTTTTATTCACTGAAATTGGTTAATGAGCATTAAGGGCCATCAGGAACGGAGTTAGTTTCACCCAAAGTAATCTTCCTAAATTGGAAAAAGCTGAGAGCCAGCGGTAGCCGCCCAGCTCACACATATCAGTCATCACCCCCTTCGCCAGAACCAATGGACAGCGGCGAGGGACAGTGCGGGGAAGACATCAAAATATAAATTGTATGTTTATATTATGTATAATAATTTTTTTTATATGTATGTGTCCTTATATATTATATTTTTATGTATATATATCTTTTTTTTTTTATATGTATGGCCGTAAGTGATATATTTATGAACCTAAAATTGATTATGAAATAAAAAGTTTTAATCTATATTTATGTACCAGTTGGTTTTTATTTTTATTATTTGATATTGTTATGTTAAATCTATCTCCTATTTGTTCTACCTTATAAGGGCCTGTATATTTAAAATATAGCTTATATCCTGTTTCATTTTTCGATAAAACCTGATCTCCTATTTTTAAATCAAAATCTAAACTAGTTTTGTCGTAAATAATTCTCTCTTAAATGCCTGTTCTAATCTCAATTTTGATTCCTTTGTATAATCTTCTATATTATAAAGGGGTTCTATTATATCTATGCTATTAAAATGTTTTGATAAATTTTACGTTTTACAAAAACTAGCTCATATGGACAATAGTCATGTGCCATAAAGTGGGTCGTATTAAAACAATAGGCGAAGTATTGTAGCCATACATCACAATCCGTTTAGTCAACTGAGATATATAAACGAATGAATGAGTGTTCTGTGGCTTCGATCCACGGTACCTAAAGTCTGGTGGTGATGTGCAGTTGAAGTTATGTTTTCAATATTTCAATTTTTACATAGATCTTCAATAATTGCATTGTTATGTTTGTGGGATATGGGTATATTAAGGTATTAAGCAGCCTATTTAATATCATATGGGGACACACTGTTCGGAATTCCACAATCTCGTAGCTTTTTTCCATCAGCCAAAACGCCATATAGAACTGTCTCTTTTCATCAAAGAATGTCTATACCCATCACCCTCTTCCTAATAGAAATTTCGCCTTTCTAATTCAAGTTGAAGTCAGTCGATTGCGAATATTGAAGAGAGCAAGTGACATTCATAGAGTGCAGACGTCGTGAAGTTTAATACAAATCTTTGTTTCTTTAATTTACCTTTATATATATCCGAAATAAACATTATCAATTTGTACTACCCTACAAATTATTGGGGACTCGTCCGGGATTATAAAAGGAAAAAGGAACAAAGAGAAAACTGTGCGTTAACACATCGAAAACTGTCGCTACGAAGAATGAAGTGAAGACTGAGAAAAAAAAGAAGTAAAAACTGAAAAGCGTTGGATGTAATTATTAAACAAGAACAGATAAAGACGAGGAAAAGCTAAAAAGTTAAAAAGATCGACTAACGTTGAAGCAGCGAATTGGTGTACACAGACTAAAAAAGTGTCAAAAATTTTGCAAAAACTTTACTGTAAGCGTACCCAAAAATTAACTCGAAAAAAAAACTTGCAACGCAAAATCTGCGCAGTAGAGAAGAACGACGACATACAGCAGCGGACTGGCCACTTGCTATTTTTGCGACAACAAAAATTCCCTGTGGCGAAAAGAGGAGCTGCAAGATACGAGTATGCAAACGACGCAATCCGCCAAAAAAATTGATTTGCATTTTTTATGAATACTCGAATTGTTTAACGTCAATTAAATTCTTACTTTGTTGTATCAAAACTTTTAAATATTGAATTGTACCACTGTTTGTAAACGGCTTGAACGCATTACTATGGATGCTAGAACGATCCTCGCTATGACTGTGCCTCTACTAAGGGCGAAGTTATCCGAACAAGGTTTGGATACAACTGGCAGAAAAGGAGCTTTGCAGGATCGGTTGTTTGATCATTATGCATTAGATGTGGCTGACGATGAGGACGGCGAGGCTGATCGGGAAGTTGCGAGTATTAGTAGTGCTTCCAATTACCAAGAGGCGGTTCAACCTAGTAGCTCGAGATTTACACTACGCGATATTCAGGACAGTGTTTCATCATTTTCAGGCTCCGAATAGGAAGACGTCAATCACTGACTGTCTGAATTCGATGACGATGCAGTTACCGTGGGTTGGGATAATTTGCAGAAATTTATTTATGCTAAGCAACTTCTGATTGGAGCAGCCAAGCTCTACATTAAAAGTACAAGGGGAGTTAGGGGTTGGATTGAGTTGAAAAACGCGTTGAAGGAAGAATTCGGTAATAATCTATGTTCGTCAGAGATACACAAGATTTTGCGCGAAACGCAAAAACAACCAAAAGAGACATGCCTCGAGTATGTCTATAGTTTAATGGAGATCAGCAAACCGATAAATCTTGATGAGGAAATTCTACTTTATAGATGGCATCCCAGATAAGCAGGTCAACAAGGCACGGTTGTATCGAGCGAATTCCATTAGGGAACTTAAAGGCGAATTATGCATTTACCAAAATATGAAGGGTAAGAGAAATACTAAAGACAATTTGAACAGGGAATCGACAGGTAAACCGACTCTGAGCAATTTTCAAAGGAAATGCTTCAAGTGTAACAGCGAAGGCCATATTGCTAAGGATTGCAAAGGCGAAGTAATATGTTACAAGTGCAACAAGAAAGGACATATCTCTAAAAATTGCGATGAGAATAAAGAAACTTTTTCCGTTAAGAAAGAGTTTGCAAACATACTGGAAGTAAAAGCTGCGAAGGGACTCATTTACAAAAGGATGAAAGCTGAAGGAGTGACATTCATAGCCATGATTGATTCGGGATATGAATGGTGTTTGATGAGAGAGGACATTTTCAGAAGTTTTGACGGATTGAAGCTAAAGCCAGTAGTTAAGCACCTGAGAGGTATCGGCAAGGGCGGACTTGTGTTTCGACGTCGATCTCGAAGCTGATGGTGTATGCTTCTCGGTAACTTTCCATGTCGCCAAACAGAACTGACTCGAGTACTCTGCGGTTGTGGGGAGCGATGTGCTACAGCCAGTCGACGTAATGTTTATTTCTAACGGCGTCGAGTTCAGGACAAAACAGAGAGACTTTGCATCGACATTTAATGTGTCACGGCAATAGTCTAGAAGAGTTCCGTCCTAGCTAAATTAATTTTTCTCACCTGTCCTACAATCAAAAACTAAAGGTACAGGAAGAGGAGAAATAGATCCCAGCTACCCAGTCGCCCTCCAAAAAGACCAGGAAGCAACCAGTGAAGGAAGTTCCACCGTCGAGAGAGGAAGAGTGACGATGAGGAAGATGATGACAAGAAGGTGGAGCTAGGAGGGGTTTCATAGACCTCAGACGCGGGGAAGGAAGAAGAGTCCGTCGAAGATGATGAAGCCCCTGTAGAGGAGCCTTTTCCATGAAAGGCAAGGAAAGTAAAAAACCCGAGGAATCCAACTCTGAAGGATTAAAAGAAAAGAGCGGAATTCTTAAAGTGTCCGTTGGTAAGATTCCCATAGGAACGCCAAAAAATCAGATTGTCTATGCCGCGAACATTCCAAATGAATACAAACACAAGGATGTGGTCACCTTATTCGCCAAGTTCGAGCCGATCTATGCAGTGCACCATATCACTAATAAGTTGGGTTCCAATTCAGTCATTGTGGCCTTTGATACGCCGGCTGGAGGAAAAGCCGCTTTGCAAGCCAAGCATAATGCGCTGACTCTTGGAGAAAATGTTTTGACCGTATCTCAGGCGAAGGACAAGGAAGCTTTAAATGATCGCACAGTTGTGGTTGCCCTGTTTAGACCAAGTGTCACCAAAGAGGATATCAAGAGCTTTATCGAGAAAGTAGCTCCCGTGGAGGATGTAACTTTAACTGCTAAACGCCTTATCCCCAGAGCAATTGTACGTTTGGAGTCAGTAGATGATATTCCCAAAGTCCTAAAACTGCACAGCACTGAGCTCTTTTCTCGCTTTATTACGGTGCGACCTGTTTCGTTCAAGGCCTTGTCAAAGTTTAATGAACTTACCCTGGTCGTCGAAAATGTAGGCAAGCACGAGTCTTACAGCTGCGATGCCTTGGAGAAGATATTCAAAAAATGTGGCGAATCGGACTATGTTGACGTTGTGTGCAGCAAGACAGTTTTAGCTTTCGTCACATTCAAGCAACCTGAAGGAGCTACAAAGGCTATTGCACAACTCCAAGGAAAGACTGTTAACAATGTGTTTACCAAGAGCGGCGAAATCGAGAGCATCCAGATGTTAGGCATTAAGGCCGTAATAAAGATCACAACCGATGAAGGCTTCTGGAAGCCAACGAAACTATCGTCAACCGCGTACCTATTTTTATCGAGCCCAACTCTCTGCTGAAGCACAGATTAATGAAAAGACGCACTGCAAAAAGCCACGCCCCCAGAAAGTTCCAGAAGAACAGATTTGGCCAAAAACCTTTTAATAAGCGTCCGTCACATGAAAATGGGGCAATCCGTTTATAAAAAGGAAGTTAGAAACTGAATATGCCGTAGGAAAATTAGTTGCCATAAAAAGAACACAGTATGGAAATGGAATGAAACTTCGGCCAAAATTTTTCATCCCTTACAAAGTAACTAAAAAACTTAATCACGGGCGTTATGAAGTAAAGAAAAAAGGTAATCAGGAGGGACCAAAAATTACTACGACAGCAGCCGAATACATGAAAAAATGACGTTCATTCAGGGGCGAATGAAGATTCAGGATAGCCCATTGTGGGATATGGGTATATTAAGGTAGCTCGTAGCTTTTTTCCATCAGCCAATACGCCATATAGAACTGTCTCTTTTCATCAAAGAAAGTCTATACCCATCACCCTCTTCCTAATAGAAATAGCGCCTTACTAATTTAAGTTGAAGTCAGTCGATTGCGAATATTGAAGAGAGCAAGTGTCATCAATAGAGTGCGGAAGTCGTTAAGTGTAATACAAAACCTTTGTTTTTTTTTAATTTACCTTTATATATATCCGAAATAAACATTATCAATTTGCACTACCCTACATGAGTGTGAACTGACACTTTATTAGGATAAACAACTTCCATCTGAATCCATTCAGTCCAAGTAAGCTACCTTGAGGTACTCCTGCCTTAATTGGATGGCATTCGGGGAGGAAGTCTTTACATCGTACTGCGAAACTTCTATGCAGAAGATATGACTCCATTATTTTACTGATTGGCCTATATGATGAAGGCTGAGACTTGTCCTTTTTAGCTTTGTGAATCATAGTGATGACAGAATTTTTCTATTGTTGCGGATAATAGCCCAGTTTTAATTAAATATCGTGGTGAGAAGATTTACTGCACAGTTCGGCAATTCTATAATCATTTTAGCGGAGAATAAATCGTGTCCTGGCGTTTTATTATACCCGTTACTCGTAGAATAAAAGGGTATATTAGTTTCGTTGAAAAGTATGTAACAGTTAGAAGGAAGCATTTCCGACCCTATAAAGTATAATATTTTCTTGATCAGGATCAATAGCGAAGACGATTGAGCCATGTCCGTCTGTCTGTTCGTATGAACGCTGATAACTAACTAAACTATAAAAGATACAATGTTGAGATTAAGCATGAAAATTTTTGAAGTTCCTACGCAGCGCGAGTTTATTGCAGCACCCTGCCACGCCCACTCTAACGCCCACAAATCGCGAAAAACTAAAATCGCCTGATCTCAGGAACTATTAGAGCTAGAAAGTTGAAATTCAATGTGTATAATCTTTGGATGACAGCACTTATAGGGGTATGGACACACCCACCCATACGAACACAAGGCTCAAAAAAGGTTTTCGCATTTTCGAGAAAAACTGATATCTCGGTAACTATAAATGATAGAAAGTTCGGATTAAGCATGTAGTGAATGTAATGCAAAAATCTTGGGAACTATAAGAGCAAGAAAGTTGTGCTTAAGAATACGAATTTAAGAGATGGCACTGCAACCAACCGCGGAAAACTGTGGCGTCCATAATATTAAAGTGTATGTTTTCGTTTGACCTTATATTTTATTATTTTTCAAATCGGAACATTATTTCGTTATTTATGAAGAAATTGAAGTTATAAGGCCTCACATGGGCAGTGACGTCACTATCAGTTACTCCGACAATAGGTGGCGCTTTCCGAATTTAAACCAGGAAAAGGATTATTTTATGAAAATGAATATTTGTCCTTTTGGACAAGGGATATTTTCCGATTCGCATTTCGTGCTCGAATGAGCCAGTGGCGCTAGAAGGTGTAGACCTAGAGTAGAGAAGATGGATTTTGTGATGCAAGAATGACCATGTACGATGCTTGCATTTACTTTTACTCAGAATATCAAGGTCTAGTTCCATCAACTCTTTTTAGTTCAACGTAGTTTTGAATCTAGAGTTATCTGCACCACTTTTAATATCCGAGCTTATCTCTCAAGTAGCACAAATTGTGTTCATGGTAATTCATTGTTGGTCAGACTCTACACTCGTTTTGGCATGGATCTCAAAAAGAATTTTACAAATACAAGGCAGAACTATAGGAATCACCTGGAGGCACGCACCGACACGCCAGAATCCGGCAGATATCTTATCCCGTGGAAGTACACTTCTTGAGCTTTTGGGACCAAGGCTTCGGAGCGAAGGACCTGAATTTTTAATCGCGAATTCTTCTGCATAGCCTGATAGCGCACCTTCTGTCGAGGAGCTTTATGAGCGTCGACGTAGCGCATTGGTCCTTACACAGGAAATGGATATACCGGGTAGCTGCACTTTCAAAATTCCTTTTGGGTAAATACCTAGATTTTTCGGGTACACATATTGGTTCCTTAAACAGCAAGATAACATAAAGGAAAGTTAAGGAAAATAAAGGCCATACTAATTTGCTCATAGAACAAAGCCCTAACCTAGAGATGGAGCTATTGCCAAAGAGCAGACTTTTTTCTTTAAACCCATTCCTGTATAAAGGAGGTCGAATGCCTGTCGGCGAACGCCTTCAAAATTCTCAGCTCGATTTCGATGCCAAGCACCCAATGGTTCTCCCAAATTTCACCTCACCTCAACCGTTTTTAATCATTTCCACCGCAAGTTTCCAAATGCAGCAGCGCAGAGCTTGCCGGTCCCTCTACGGCAGAGATTTCGTCCTATTGGAGGGCGAAAATCGGTCTCTTCTGTCATCATTAAATTTAAATGACAACAGAGATCTTTTTTCGGGTTAAAGCCCGAACTAGTACAGCACATCATGGCGCCTCTCCCAGAGGATCGTATTCAGTCGAATCTCCCATTTGTCATCGCTGGAGTTAACTTTTGACTATTCAAAGGTGAGAAACAGGCCCCTACAAAATGCTACAAAATGCTTTGGAAGTAGTCAAGGATCCTTCAAGCAATCTTGTATTGCAGCCCTAAAAAGATTTATAAGCCTGAGGGGAAAGCCGGAAATGATTTGGTTAAATAACGTAATCAATTTTGTGGGTGCCAAGAAAGAGCTTATTGAACTTCGGCAGCTTTTCCCCAGCGATCTTCCAAACAGCCAGTTATGGAGTTCCATTTAGTCGATGGAAATTAAATGGAATTTCACCCCACCTCGTTCTTCACATTTTGGAAGTTTGTGGGAAGCTGCGGTTAATTCTGCAAAACACCATTTTGTTCGCTTTATTGAAAAGCAATTCTCACATTTTACGAGCTGCGAACTTTAGTAATGAAATATCCGTAATCCGTAATAATTATTTGTACACTAAATATAGTCAAAGAGGGACTTCTAAGTTCAAGTTATCGCTGTGGCTGACAGAAATGATACACTCGATTCGGAAGAGGTGCCTTTAATATTTAGCTTTCAGCTTAGAACTTATAAACAAAAGAGAGAGAACTTAATCGTAAACCTAATCTCGGCCGTCGGCCAACACCAGTCTTAAGACTTTGTAAGTCGCCCGTCGTCGTGCTATTAGCTCTGATCACATTTGCATTGCGATAAAAAACGAATGCAAGAGACAAGCAGAGCGGCTTGGTAGCGCTTATCTTGGCTTGTCTGCAGATAAATATATAATTCAGCATACACTTGTTCTTGTTAGTGATTCTGACCAATTAGATAGCTGAATGAAGGAACCGTTGGGGATACGTAATTAAAAATGATATATTTTGCAGACGTCTCCGAACAATGCAACCTTAAAAAATTAAAACCGAAGCAAGGCAGTAAAGATATTTGGTTGAATTGAGGGACCTGCATACAAGAAATCATTCAGAGTATATTCCGGTGTATACTTCACTCAACCATCGAATACAACCCGCAGCTTTATATGGGCTGCCGTGTTTTAAGATGCTAGAGTAATGTGGCCAAGGTTGAGGTATTCTTTTATAAAGGCAGTGTACTGAGAATTCAGATCTAAATTTCTACCAAATTTGGCGAAACGAGAGGTGAAGAAGTTAACATAAGAGGCCGAATATACTAAGGCCCCGCATGATACGAATACGCCAGAGCAGTTTTCCACATATACTTGGTGGTGGTAAGCAACATGTAACCACAGGATGTGGTTTGGGCAAGGCTACAGAAACTAAAGATGCGGTTTGTGCTAACATTTCACGACATGGCCGCAGAAGGCCCCACATTAAAAAAAGATACCTCCGTTGGAGTCGATCCTAGAAATTTTGGGCATTTTGGGCACATAAGTTACACAATGGCAATGTCGGAGCCGAATGCGGACTGTACCTCCGTATTGCAAATATATGCGAATACCGTGCAAAACAATGCGTTTTTGATTGTGTTTTTAATTGTTGCCTTTAACACTGAAATGTGTAAGATGCGCTTAAAATTATTTAAACGATATTTAATAATTGCTTTACTTTAGCACACATGTTACAATAAAAGGCCGATAAGTGATTAATTTTCGCCGTTCCGTAGGACGACAAAATATCGAGTGCAGCCGATAGACCACTAAATAGCGAGTCCCAGGATTCGAAGCTGACAGAAAATAAAGGCGCTTGGATCCTGCTTTTGGTATGGGTGAACAAGCAGCCGACACTCGCAGTCGTTTCGAATCACGACAAAATAGCGATTCGCGGGGTTTGGAGCAGGCGCAAAATACTGCAGATCATAGGGAAAGAGCGCTACACCTACTGCATTAGCAGCTCACATAGCTGTTACATTCAACAGAAAAGAAAAGCTTGGCCTAGACCAGATTTGCTTTTGCTTCATTGGATTGTTGTTCCTCAAGCAAATAAAAAAACTATCTAGAATCTACTTGGAAGTACATTGCGAGCTTGGGGGAGAGATTTATCCAAATGCACGTAAGCTTGCTTTTACTTGTGAATATTTTACATTTTGTAAGAAATAAAAGCAGGAAAAAAGGCAAAAAGCACACATTTCTAACGGCCTAGTTTTCCCAATTTCTCAATTATTTCAGCGGACATACAACCCTTAGAAGACCGACTAATTTCACCTCGCCTTCCATTTATGATTATTAAGTCGATAGGTTATGAACAGTATTAAAGGATCTGTTGTCTATGTACCTTTCATTCCTGTAAGCAATATCGTGACTTCCCTCCAACGAGCTTTCAATGAGGCTGAGGTTTTTCAGCTCCACCTTAAGCGATGAATAGAATATGGTCATGATTTCATGACTGAGACTATTAGGCCTTTTAAAATGGCAGAAGCTATTAGGAATTTAGTTAGTGAAGGACTTAACAGAAAGTTTTATATCCCTGGTAGTGTGCAAACATATAAAATATATATATCGATGACCCACTGTACCAAGAGTACTTAAAGTGCACGCACTGTACCACTTTGTGCCAGTGTTTATACAATTCAAGGTCTCGGTCATAAACCTAAGTGGCTGAAATACGAACCGCTCTCGGTGCTGTCGGCATAATTGTAACACAAGAGGACCTCATGTATGTGCATATATCTCCGCGATCCAGACTAAGTAAGCATAGCTATATATTTAAGAATACAAAGGCCGTCCCTCCGCTGCCGTTGTTGGCAGCGCAGCTACGAGACTTAGACCTCTTTAGCTCCTAAGTAAATTCGGGTTAAGTAAGAAACTCCTTCGAGCTCAGAACGGCAACAACGGCTGCTCTGAAACTAAATGAATTTGTAAAACTAAAACAAATGGAATAAATAAATGAATAAATAAGAACTAAAACCAAAAAACACTTGGATAATTTCTGGTGGATACATATGGTGAATTGTCAACCTATTTACATGGTGGAGGATCAGGATTATTACACCCTTGTGAAATTTTAAGTCCTTTACTGTTCCATTTGAAGCTCCTCAAGCTGACATAGCTTTAGAACAGGAACGATTGGCGATCCAGGAGGAGGATGAAAACTAGAAGGAACACAGAAGCCGAAGCCTTAAATCCTAAAGGTTAAAAAAGTTGCTTGGGAACATTTAGATACACAGTAGGAGAAGTTTTAGATGTAATATGGTCGAGGGCATTGTAACTCGAACGTAGTACCCTAAATGGTACATGAAGAGCAAATTTCGAACTGCAATGTCCTAAGGATAAAGCAATATAATTTCTAGTGCGTCTAGCGGCAACATTGATGTTCAAGCTATTTATTAGGGCTTGACTTTCAATATCTCTGTTTATAAGATTGGTAATGAAGACAGCTCCAAGCAATGTCCTACGGTTTGTAGTTAGTATTTTAGCCACGAAGAGCAAATATAAGGAAGTTTTTTTGGACAGATTCTATGCGGTCTTGGTGGACCGTGTACTCGGGGTTCCAGACGCCGTTGATATGGTAACCTACACTGGTTTTGAAAGTATGGGACAATAATTTTCTCAAATAGTTTTGAAATTGCTGGTAATTTAGAGATACCTCTATAATTCCCAGCATCCGAAGTCTTCCATTTTTTGTGTAAAGGAATAATGAAATATTCCTTCCAAATAGGTGGAGTTGTAGCTGCTTCGGACGAAAGGTTAAAAGTTTGATTGCACATCGAAGACGCGCAGCACCTAAGCACTCATCCAGGAACGCCGAGGGGCCTGACGAGAAGGTCGGCTTAACACTCTGAAGATCTCTAAGAATACCACTTTTAGTCAGAAAAGGTCCCGATGTTCGACTTGGGGTTAACCGTTCTGGGCGGGTACCTGATCGGAAAAAATATGTCAAAAAATAGGTTTATTGCATGTTAAAATATGTTTAAAGCTGCATCCTTTTTAGTGCATGAGTAGAGATCGGACAAGAAGAATTCTGAGACAAGAGTTTTGAGTTTAACAAAGTCGGACATACTAAAGCAGCAAACTTTGTTGAAAGCCCAAGTAAGCTCAGTCACTTGAAGTAGTCCAGCATCGATCGCCAGCTCCAAAGTAGGATGATAACGGTTTTTAGGGCGTGTAAGTGGTGGAGCAGTAGATATAGATACGGAGTCCGAATCTGTGATAAAGCATAGATCAAGTAACCGACCCAAAGAGGGTTTAATGTGGCTAATTCGTTCCTCCCTCCATGCCTGCAATTAAATCGTGATGAGAAGAAGGTGTTAAAGCAAAACTATTTTCGTTTGTGGACCAGTTAGTTTGTGGAATGTTAAAATCACCCAAACCCATAAGCTGATCCACATCTGATAGTAGCGTAAAACGGACTGTATGGCCGTTACATGCAACTCATAAGTAGATGGTTCGGACCAAAGAGGGATGTAAGAACACTTAATAAATAAAAATTTCTTCTATCTATTCGTAAGAATACCACTTTTAGTCAGAAAAGGTCCCGATGTTCGACTTGGGGTTAACCGTTCTGGGCGGGTACCTGATCGGAAAAAATATGTCAAAAAATAGGTTTATTGCATGTTAAAATATGTTTAAAGCTGCATCCTTTTTAGTGCATGAGTAGAGATCGGACAAGTAGAATTCTGAGACAAGAGTTTTGAGTTTAACAAAGTCGAACATACTAAAACAGCAAACTTTGTTGAAAGCCCAAGTAGGCTCAGTCACTTGAAGTAGTCCAGCATCGATCGCCAGCTCCAAAGTAGGATGATAACGGTTTTTAGGGCGTGTAAGTGGTGGAGCAGTAGATATAGATACGGAGTCCGAATCTGTGATAAAGCATAGATCAAGTAACCGACCCAAAGAGGGTTTAATGTGGCTAATTCGTTCCTCCCTCAATGCCTGCAATTAAATCGTGATGAGAAGAAGGTGTTAAAGCAAAACTATTTTCGTTTGTGGACCAGTTAGTTTGTGGAATGTTAAAATCACCCAAACCCATAAGCTGATCCACATCTGATAGTAGCGTAAAACGGACTGTATGGCCGTTACATGCAACTCATAAGTAGATGGTTCGGACCAAAGAGGGATGTAAGAACACTTAATAAATAAAAATTTCTTCTATCTATTCGTAGGCTGATGTTATTGAACGAATATATGTTGCGCCAGAAACTAGTCAAACAGATAGCATCAAAGAGGAAAGTACGAATTTTTGAATTTAGTAATAATGTCCACCCTAGTATCGGCTTTGTATCTAGCTTGAATGTGAGCTAAGATGTCCGATTCGGTCGTATCATGGGCGAGCCGGTAAACAAAAATGTGTTTATCTGTTGGAATCCCAATCAGCTTTGGCGTGGAGGGTGGTATACCCGCGCCACCAGAGGGTGTCGGTGATCTAGACCCTGAGTTCATCTATTGAGTCAAAGGTAAATTATTTATATTTACTTGTAGAACATTGGGCACAATTTTTAGTCTGCCTCATAAACGATCTTATTTTCCTCTGGGCCTCACGAAATCTGATTCAATATCAGACATTTTGAGTTAATTAGTTGGATCAGAACTTTGGAATGTAGATTGAAGAGGTAGATTCGAAACAGCATTTCATCTTGTTTACGAAAGCGAAGCGCTTCAAGCTTAATCACACCTGCTCTTTGTGAAAAAGAATGGAAAACTTATTTTGCCATGATGTAGGATAAAGAATTCGCACTTATTCTGCCCACTGAGTAGATGATAAAAAAATTATGGCTATGTTTAATTTACACTGTTAACTTTTTTCATAACAATAGACGCCCTTTAAAATATATTTGCACATTGAATAGCCTATATCTTATGTAATGACTAACTGCTAAGGTCAAATCCTATAATTTAAGTAGTGTCCTTACTGACGAAATGAACCTAACGAACCTCCTAGGCCTAACTTGGTAGCTCTTGTAGTTCCCGAGATTTTCCCACTTTGATTTCCCAAGTTTTGTTGGCGTTAGTGTGGACGTGGCTCAATGGGAAAAAATAATACGCATTGGGGCATCATAAAGACCTTCATGTTTAATCCCAACTTTCTATCGCTTATAGTAACCCCATAGTCAGCCTTGATAAGTGCGTCTTTATAAAAATATATTTACACTTACTGTTTTGCGTGTTTTACGTATTTCGTTTTTGTTTTATTTTGCACTTATCATGACCAAAATTTTGGACGCTGTTACGCGCGGCGTCGGCAGCTATACAACACAAAAAGGGGATATAACTATGGATGGAAACCATTTTAATAACTCTCTGCTTAGCAATGAGAATATTGAAGTTGAAAAAATTTGCCAAGTTACTGGAAAAACGCTCAGGGCAGAAATCTACAGTGCTCGACGCACTGTCTTCCCAGCAGATATGAAGGTTCAAACAATAATAACCAGCACCATGGCTACTATTAGCAGTAACTCAGTTTTGAAAGTTACCTGCACCATTTAAAGTGCTCAAGCAAACTTGTGCAACTCTTCTACGTACACTATAGCTGCAACTGCGGCCATCTGCATTTGCTCGACTATTACTCCGCTGCCAAGTGTAATAACTTCGTTGGAGAATAAAACAACTGATTTGAAATGCCCCTTCCAAGCTTCTATGCGAAATGTCAACCGAAAACGTAAAAGCGTGGCCCCGCCCCCGATCCGCAAAACTAAGGTTCAGGCCACTATGCCGCTCAACAAGCCGGCCGATCATTCTTCTGCAATGTCATTGGGTAACAATCGATTCGCGAGTCTGGCTGATGAAGCAGATGAAATGGAACAGGACCTGGAGTATGTTGACACTCTTAACGCAGATGCTCGTGTTCTTGGGTGAGATGGTCTATCTGTAAAATCCAACAAGATCCTTGCTATTTGTGTTCCGAACGTAAGTGATCCGGTATTATTGGTAAAATCTCTCGACCTTAACATCGGCTCCTCAAACTAAAAAATTCGTATTTCCAAATTTCGTGTTTCCAGCATTTATACAGTCAACTCTGACGCTTTTCGAGTTACTGTAAAAACACTGACTACGCTTAACTGCAAATTTTGGTACCACCAGCTAAAAGAAGACGAGGCTTACAGAGTAGTGTTTAACTACTACTACTACTACAAAGAAAACGACAGGGAAGACATAGAAACACTGTCAAGCGTGCTTCCCGTAGAAAGGAATTACTTCAATGGCAAAGCTGCCATATGTTTGGGCACTCTCAAAACTACTGTGTCCTGGATCCCGTCTGTGGTAAATGTAGTGGTTAACATGTTAGTGGTTCCAATGTGCGTAAACTGTGGCGGTAATCACATCTCGAAAGATAAAAGCTGCCCAGTCATACCAACTGAGGCACTAAGAACAAACATGTCGTATGCTGATAAAGCTCGACCCAAGGATATGCAAGTAGGGACTAGTACTACTCCACAGAGTGATGCTAGCCCTCCTTCCGACCCTAAGCTCAACCATAAATTCTCTGCGATAGATAATGTCATCCGCGACATCAATACCAAACAAGACAGAGTCCAATAAGGCTTTCAGAGAGCTGGTATAAGTTCTCATTGCACGATTGCCGAAATGATTCACCCAACAATAATTATTGGATTGTGGAACGCCCGTGGTTTAATTCAAATATCCGAAGAGCTTCGAATTTTCCTCAGCGTTCATAACATTGACATAATGCTCGTCACAGAAACTCAAATGCGCGATGGTCAGCGCATCTACTTACCAGGCTACCTTACCTACCATGCCCATCACCCCAGTGGCAATAGTAGAGGTGGTTCTGGAGTCATTAAAGGAATCTCTGAGTCACAATCCCCTGCCCCCGCCTCTACCAACGACAGACAGATTGCGAGTGTCTGCGATTACAGACCTCAGAAGGAAATGTACCATTAGCGGCGATATATCTACCTCCAGCTGAAAGATGGATTCGTTCAGTATTGGAATACTTGCTGGCTGGACTTGGAAGCGTGGTCGTGGCAGGATGCTGTAATAAACTTGCGCTGCGTAGGGACCTCAAGAAAGTTCGTGGTTAATCTCAACTTTGTATCTCTTATAGTTCCTGATATTTCAGCGTTCATACAGACAGACGGACATGGCTCAATTGTCTTCGCTATTCATCCTGATCAAGAAAACTATTTTCGTTTGTGGACCAGTTAGTTTTTGGAATGTTAAAATCACCCAAACCCATAAGCTGATCCACATCTGATAGTAGCGTAAAACGGACTGAATGGCCGTTACATGCAACTCATAAGTAGATGGTTCGGACCAAAGAGGGATGTAAGAACACTTAATAAATAAAAATTTCTTCTATCTATTCGTAGGCTGATGTTATTGAACGAATATATGTTGCGCCAGAAACTAGTCAAACAGATAGCATCAAAGAGGAAAGTACGAATTTTTGAATTTAGTAATAATGTCCACCCTAGTATCGGCTTTGTATCTAGCTTGAATGTGAGCTAAGATGTCCGATTCGGTCGTATCATGGGCGAGCCGGTAAACAAAAATGTGTTTATCTGTTGGAATCCCAATCAGCTTTGGCGTGGAGGATGGTATACCCGCGCCACCAGAGGGTGTCGGTGATCTAGACCCTGAGTTCATCTATTGAGTCAAAGGTAAATTATTTATATTTACTTGTAGAACATTGGGCACAATTTTTAGTCTGCCTCATAAACGATCTTATTTTCCTCTGGGCCTCACGAAATCTGATTCAATATCAGACATTTTGAGTTAATTAGTTGGATCAGAACTTTGGAATGTAGATTGAAGAGGTAGATTCGAAACAACATTTCATCTTGTTTACGAAAGCGAAGCGCTTCAAGCTTAATCACACCTGCTCTTTGTGAAAAAGAATGGAAAACTTATTTTGCCATGATGTAGGATAAAGAATTCTTAGGAATATTCGTACATATTCTGCCCACTGAGTAGATGGTAAAAAAATTATGGCTATGTTTAATTTACACTGTTAACTTTTTTCATAACAATAGACGCCCTTTAAAATATATTTGCACATTGAATAGCCTATATCTTATGTAATGACTAACTGCTAAGGTCAAATCCTATAATTTAAGTAGTGTCCTTACTGACGAAATGAACCTAACGAACCTCCTAGACCTAACTTGGTAGCTCTTGTAGTTCCCGAGATTTTCCCACTTTGATTTCCCAAGTTTTGTTGGCGTTAGTGTGGACGTGGCTCAATGGGAAAAAATAATACGCATTGGGGCATCATAAAGACCTTCATGTTTAATCCCATCTTTCTATCGCTTATAGTAACCCCATAGTCCGCCTTGATAAGTGCGTCTTTATAGAAATATATTTACACTTACTGTTTTGCGTGTTTTACGTATTTCGTTTTTGTTTTATTTTGCACTTATCATGACCAAAATTTTGGACGCTGTTACGCGCGGCGTCGGCAGCTATACAACACAAAAAGGGGATATAACTATGGATGGAAACCATTTTAATAACTCTCTGCTTAGCAATGAGAATATTGAAGTTAAAAAAATTCGCCAAGTTACTAGAAAAACGCTCAGGGCAGAAATCTACAGTGCTCGACGCACTGTCTTCCCAGCAGGTATGAAGGTTCAAACAATAATAACCAGCACCATGGCTACTATTAGCAGTAACTGAGTTTTGAAAGTTTCCTGCACCATTTAAAGTGCTCAAGCAAACTTGTGCAACTCTTCTACGTACACTATAGCTGCAACTGCGGCCATCTGCATTTGCTCGACTTTTACTCCGCTGCCAAGTGTAATAACTTCGTTGGAGAATAAAACAACTGATTTGAAATGCCCCTTCCAAGCTTCTATGGGAAATGTCAACCGAAAACGTAAAAGCGTGGCCCCGCCCCCGATCCGCAAAACTAAGGTTCAGGCCACTATACCGCTCAACAAGCCGGCCGATCATTCTTCTGCAAAGTCATTGGGTAATAATCGATTCGCGAGTCTGGCTGATGAAGCAGATGAAATGGAACAGGACCTGGAGTATGTTGACACTCTTAACGCAGATGCTCGTGTCCTTGGGTGAGATGGTCTATCTGTAAAATCCAACAAGATCCTTGCTATTTGTGTTCCGAACGTAAGTGATCCGGTATTATTGGTAAAATCTCTCGACCTTAACATCGGCTCCTCAAACTAAAAAATTCGTATTTCCAAATTTCGTGTTTCCAGCATTTATACAGTCAACTCTGACGCTTTTCGAGTTACTGTAAAAACACTGACTACGCTTAACTGCAAATTTTGGCACCACCAGCTAAAAGAAGACGAGGCTTACAGAGTAATGTTTAACTACTACTACTACAAAGAAAACGACAGGGAAGACATAGAAACACTGTAAAGCGTGCTTCCCGTAGAAAGGAATTACTTCAATGGCAAAGCTGCCATATGTTTGGGCACTCTCAAAACTACTGTGTCCTGGATCCCGTCTGTGGTAAATGTAGTGGTTAACATGTTAGTGGTTCCAATGTGCGTAAACTGTGGCGGTAATCACATCTCGAAAGATAAAAGCTGCCCAGTCATACCAACTGAGGCACTAAGAACAAACATGTCGTATGCTGATAAAGCTCGACCCAAGGATATGCAAGTAGGGACTAGTACTACTCCACAGAGTGATGCTAGCCCTCCTTCCGACCCTAAGCTCAACCATAAATTCTCTGCGATAGATAATGTCATCCGCGACATCAATACCAAACAAGACAGAGTCCAATAAGGCTTTCAGAGAGCTGGTATAAGTTCTCATTGCACGATTGCCGAAATGATTCACCCAACAATAATTATTGGATTGTGGAACGCCCGTGGTTTAATTCAAATATCCGAAGAGCTTCGAATTTTCCTCAGCGTTCATAACATTGACATAATGCTCGTCACAGAAACTCAAATGCGCGATGGTCAGCGCATCTACTTACCAGGCTACCTTACCTACCATGCCCATCACCCCAGTGGCAATAGTAGAGGTGGTTCTGGAGTCATTAAAGGAATCTCTGAGTCACAATCCCCTGCCCCCCGCCTCTACCAACGACAGACAGATTGCGAGTGTCTGCGATTACAGACCTCAGAAGGAAATGTACCATTAGCGGCGATATATCTACCTCCAGCTGAAAGATGGATTCGTTCAGTATTGGAATACTTGCTGGCTGGACTTGGAAGCGTGGTCGTGGCAGGATGCTGTAATAAACTTGCGCTGCGTAGGGACCTCAAGAAAGTTCGTGGTTAATCTCAACTTTGTATCTCTTATAGTTCCTGATATTTCAGCGTTCATACGGACAGACGGACATGGCTCAATTGTCTTCGCTATTCATCCTGATCAAGAATACATATACTTCACAGGGTCGGAAACGCTTCCTTCTACCAGGTAACGTACTCGGCCCTACCCTGTACTCCATCTCTTCTTCAGATATGTCTACAAAAACACCCATCACTGAAGTTGAAGAATAAGACGTCCCAATTGCGACCTATGCCGACGACACTGCTGTCCTAACCAAAAGCAAAAGTATTTTGGCTGCCCCATCTGCACTGCAAGAGTACCTGGACGCTTTTTACCAATGGGCCATGAACTGGAACATTCGAGTAAACGCAGACGTTCACCAATCTCCGTAGTAGCTGCCCTGGACTCAGCCTTAACGGAAGTAAAATCAGAGCTCTTTGCCGCGTTACTGTTTTACACAATTTTAAAATATTCATTTTGCTGGTTAAAATTCCGCAAGCGCCACCTATTGTCGGTGGTGACGTTACTGCCCATGTGAGGCCTTATAACAGAAATTTCTTCATAAATACCGAAATAATGTTCCATTTAAAAAATCGATAGATATTTACAGAAATAAGTTATACGCCTCAGTTTTTGTGGTCGTTAGAGTGGGCGTGGCCGGATGAAAACTTGTGGAAAGTTGCAGTGGCATCTCTTAAATACGTACTCTTAAGCAAAACTTTGTAGCTCATATAGTTTCCGAGACTTTGTGGGCGTTAGGGTTGACGCGGCTAGATGGGGAAATATTAATTTGCATTTGGAGCATTATAAAAACCTCCATGATTAATCCGAACTTTAAGATGCGCTGGCATCTTAAGATTATACATTCTGGCTTGATCGGAAAAATACAATTCGCATTGGAAGCATTATGAAAACCTACATGCTTAATCCGAATTTTCTACCTTTTATAGTTACCGAGATATCAGCTTTTCTAGAAAGTCCGAAAACCGTCTTTTGAGCCTTGTGGGCGTATGGGTGGGTGTGGCCGGATAGTAGTACCAGATGCGCTGGCATCTAATGAATTTCATCTTTCTAGCTCTAATAGTTCCTGAGATTTCATAGATAGTTTTTTGTTATTTGTGGGCGTTAGAGGGGGCGTTGCAGGATGCTGTAATAAACTTGCGCTGCTTAGGGACCTCAAGAATCTTCATGGTTAATCTCAACTTTGTATCTCTTTTTGTCCCTGAGATCTCAGCGTTAATACAGAGAGACGGGCAGACGAACGGACAGACGGACATGGATCAGACGACTTCGCCATTGATCCTGATCAAGAACATATATACTTTATTGGGTCAGAAACGCTTCCTTCTACCTGTTACATACTTTTCAATGAATCTAGTATACCCTTTTTTTTCTACGAGTAACGGGTATAAAAACCAAAAATATTTCACCCTAAGTAACACTTAGACTAAGTACTTAACTTTGTAGGAACCGATTAGATTAAGCTGCCAATAGGGTAGCAGTGTGCTTATCATAACAATAAAACTTACATAAAAATATAATAATCTAGAACTTACGGGGACGCCTTTTACATATGTGCACTATATATATAAGTAAACGTGAATTTGTGAATTTTCTGTTAGTGTTTGCATTGCCTGGGAACCCCTCTTACAATGACCCTTTGTTAGCCAAATACAAGGGGACACACCTGTACATGGTGGCCTATTAGAGGGAACTTGCAATCGCAATCATAATTGAAAATTCCTAATTCTGTGTGTAATTGGGCGCATCTTTCTTCGCTTCTTCTTGGGGTGGATTCTGGTATTCATAACGCAGTAAGTAGACAAGTGTGTAAGACAAGAATTTACTGAGTTTTCCTATTAAATTATTATTTCGGGTGGTGAGTTGCGCGCGAAGTTTGGTTTTACACACCTCAACATGAAAGCCGGATCGGATGCTCCTACTTTGAAGCAGTTAATTAACTTGCAATCCAATCGATTTCAGTCCGTGAAATCCCTGTTACAAAATTTTAGGAAAAATTCGCAATCAAAGAAAACGCATATTTACCTGAAGAAGAGGCTGGAACAAGTTGAGAAACTGAAACGGTACATGGATGCATATCGCCCTTCCGCGGAGGATTTGGACAAACTTGTGTGTCTGGGGCGCCGATGCGGAAATGCAGCTGAACATGCCCCAGATGTCAGATCCGAAGTTCTCCGGCGCCTGTGTCGATTGGCCAGGCTACTATGATTCCTTTACGAGCCTAATCCACAACAACGCCAATCTGAGTAGTGTGCAGAAGTAGCACTTTCTCAAAGAGTCGCTGCCGAGGTAAGATGCGCTGGCATCTAATGAATTTCATCTTTCTAGCTCTAATAGTTCCTGAGATTTCATAGATAGTTTTTTGTTATTTGTGGGCGTTAGAGGGGGCGTTGCAGGATGCTGTAATAAACTTGCGCTGCTTAGGGACCTCAAGAATCTTCATGGTTAATCTCAACTTTGTATCTCTTTTTGTCCCTGAGATCTCAGCGTTAATACAGAGAGACGGGCAGACGAACGGACAGACGGACATGGATCAGACGACTTCGCCATTGATCCTGATCAAGAACATATATACTTTATTGGGTCAGAAACGCTTCCTTCTACCTGTTACATACTTTTCAATGAATCTAGTATACCCTTTTTTTTCTACGAGTAACGGGTATAAAAACCAAAAATATTTCACCCTAAGTAACACTTAGACTAAGTACTTAACTTTGTAGGAACCGATTAGATAAAGCTGCCAATAGGGTAGCAGTGTGCTTATCATAACAATAAAACTTACATAAAAATATAATAATCTAGAACTTACGGGGACGCCTTTTACATATGTGCACTATATATATAAGTAAACGTGAATTTGTGAATTTGTCTGTTAGTGTTTGCATTGCCTGGGAACCCCTCTTACAATGACCCTTTGTTAGCCAAATACAAGGGGACACACCTGTAGATGGTGGCCCATTAGAGGGAACTTGCAATCGCAATCACAATTGAAAATTCCTAATTCTGTGTGTAATTGGGCGCATCTTTCTTCGCTTCTTCTTGGGGTGGATTCTGGTATTCATAACGCAGTAAGTAGACAAGTGTGTAAGACAAGAATTTACTGAGTTTTCCTATTAAATTATTATTTCGGGTGGTGAGTTGCGCGCGAAGTTTGGTTTTACACACCTCAACATGAAAGCCGGATCGGATGCTCCTACTTTGAAGCAGTTAATTAACTTGCAATCCAATCGATTTCAGTCCGTGAAATCCCTGTTACAAAATTTTAGGAAAAATTCGCAATCAAAGAAAACGCATATTTACCTGAAGAAGAGGCTGGAACAAGTTGAGAAACTGAAACGGTACATGGATGCATATCGCCCTTCCGCGGAGGATTTGGACAAACTTGTGTGTCTGGGGCGCCGATGCGGAAATGCAGCTGAACATGCCCCAGATGTCAGTTCCGAAGTTCTCCGGCGCCTGTGTCGATTGGCCAGGCTACTATGATTCCTTTACGAGCCTAATCCACAACAACGCCAATCTGAGTAGTGTGCAGAAGTAGCACTTTCTCAAAGAGTCGCTGCCGAGGTAACGCGATAATGACATCCGTCAGATGCAGCTCACGGAAGGGAATTATTCAGTGGGTTGGGGATTGATGATCAAGAGGTACAACAATCCTCGCCTCGTTTTCGCACACCAGATGAATGCCATCTACTCGTTGCCTAGGCTCCAAAAGGACAATACGATCGATGTTAAGCACGGTCAATGTTTGTCTGGCTGCATTCCGCCGCGTTCAAGCCTTGGACAGGGAATCGCAGCACTGGTTGGCACACTACGTGGCATCGAGGTTACCCAAGGAGATCCACAACGCTTGGGAGCACCATCAGGGAAGTTCCATCTTACAGAGAGTTGGAATCATTTTTTACGATCGGCTTGTTATAATGTATGCGATTGAGAACCGAAGCTCTTCGTTCGACTCCACTGCTGGCCCAGGATCCACAGGCCCTACCAAACGAGTGCGAGTGCACAGGAGCGGCACCTGTTACCACTGTGGCGGTGACCATATCCTGCGACGTTGCCCAACGTTATTGGCCCTAGACTGCTACCAGAAAAAATATATATTAAGCAGGGCTAAATTATGTATCAATTGTCTTAGTAAGGCGCATGCTCTTTTGCGCTGCACTAGTAATAAAGACTGTTAAGTTTGTGGGCAGCGTCATCACATATTGTTGCATTTCATAGTTTTGGCTCATAGCCAATCGCCGAGCTCCTAGTATACCAGCAGACAGGGAGAACGTATCTCAACAGCGCAGGCAGCCAACGACAGACCAGAACGGTAGCACATCTTACGGATGCTATTCAGCGGATCGGATCCGTCTTCGAGAAATGTCCTTCTCGCCACTGTTCGTATCACCGTGAGGTTCCCGGCCAACGGACTGCGCGCTGTCATAAACGCCCTGGTCGACCAAGGATCGGAGGCAACCATTTTCTCAGGGCACGTGGTACAGTCCTTGCATCTGAAGCAATCTAGCACCCGAGTATCTATTTTTGGGATGGGTCTTCTACGACTAGGCATGTGGCTTTCTGCGTACTGCCGCAGCATGCGGTCTTTAAGACGGAACAACAGTCGGTTAAACAGGGTCCCTGGCTATCAGGGTCATTTAGCAATTAGCGAAGGACGAGCAGCAATCTTTCCCAAAGGCGGAAGAAGTGTTGATGACGGAGATATACGTGGATAACAGGTATCGGGTGCAATAAAACCCGTTGGTATGGAATTACGAAAATTGTCTAGTAACGAACAAAGGACTGCTTCAAGTTTCAGGTTGATTTTGAGATTCAGCAAACGGACGATTTTGTCGACCATAGCTAGGCTGTTCGATCCGCTGGGCCTCATCGCGCCGCCCATTATCTCAGGAATGCTCATTTTAAGGGAGGTGACCATGCCAAGAAAATACAAAGCGGATGGATCTTCAATGACGATGCAGTGGGACGACGAGGTTCCTGACGCCCATTTAGAACGGTATCGAGCGTTTCGGGACGGGTTGCTGAGGATCAGCGACTTAAGCATTAATCGGTGGACTTATCATTCTCCTGGATCCATACTATCAGTACAGCTTCACGCATTTTGTGACGGTTTATCTACGTACTATGCGGCTGCGGCTTATCTGAGCTTTGAGCACACGGACGGAACATGATAGAGCTCACTACTGGCCGCCAAATCGAGGGTTTCCACTACGAAACCTTTAACTCTTCCGAGAAAGGATCTGAGTGGCGCAGTGCTGGCCGTCAAGTTGGTAAAATGGCTTATTTCGGCTAAGTGGCTAAGCGATCTACCCATCCAAACTTCCCAATGGGATGCCAACATTCTCTTACTATAATTGAATGGGAACGTCAATAGATGGAAGACTTTCCTTGCCAACAGGGTGGCTTTCATTCAGGATCATTCTTCGCCCGCGCAATGGAGACATGTAGGTTCGACCGAGACTGTGCGACAAGGGGTCTGTCTCCGAGTGAATTCAAGGATTTTGACTTGTGGTGGCGAGGCCCTCAGTGGCTTGCGTGCAGCCCAGGTGACTGGCCTTCGAGGGAGTTGGGGCAGGTCGACATAAGCGAAGCCGCGCTGGAGGCAAAGGCGGACACAGAGCTGCTGCCCTCAAGAAGTAAGCTCTTGAATTTGTCGCCGATCTTATGGAGGGCATCTTGCGAGTGAGGGGGCTCTTATGCCATTCCTGCCTGCCTTACGAGCGCCGACATCCAATGATATTTCCAATCTCTCATCATTTTACTGAGCTAGTAATACGGTATTCGCATGCTTTGACTTTGCACTGAGGTGCGCAGCTGACTTTGGCGAATACAGGCTAAAGTTTCTGGATACTTACAAGAAGAAACGCAATTCGAAGAGTTATACGAAAATGTGTCCGTTGTTTCTGGACCCAGCCAAGCGCTGCGACTCAGCTCATGGGAGACTTGCAGCCTCACCGCGTGAACCCCCTAATCCACCATTCACGGCAACGGGAGTTGACTACACAGGCGCTATAGAGCTTAAGGCAGCGCTGTTGCGAGGCACCAGCTTTTACAAGGGATACATTTCTATTTTCGTTTGTCCTGCAACAAAGGCAGTGCATTTGGAAGCGCTGACAGGCCTCACCACGGAGAATTTTCTACTGGCCCTGGACAGATTCACCAGTAGGAGAGGGATGGAGCAGCACCTCTACAGTGAGAACGGGTCTAACTTTGTGGGGGCGGACAATGTAATAAAGAAGTTCTACAATAAGTTGCAGGAGGATTTCGATCAGCTTAAAGCCCCCAAGCTTGCATAACAACGGACAACGTAGCACTTCAATTCTCCTGAGGCGCCCAGTTTTGGCGGGAGGTTGGCTCAGACCGACGGCTCACCTATGAGGAGTTATCTACGGTGCTCATAAGTATAGAAGCCTGTCTCAATTCGGGAACGCTTTGCCCTCTCACAGCTGACGCGGACGACCTAGAGGTGCTTACGCTGGCCCATTTCATGATTGGTTCGCGGAGCAGTTTCTGATACAGCAATTAATGGTGCGTCATAGGGGTCGCTATTTACGCATTTTATATATATGCTTATAAATATTAAATTACATTAATATCATCCCGTTCGCATATTAAAATTGAATTTGTGAATTTACAAGTTTTGTTTGAATTGCCTAGGAACCCCTCCTACAATGACCCTTTGCTAATCTGCATACAAGGGGACACAATTTTACACTACGAGTAAAAAAGGGTGGCTACGAAAACCTAAGAGCATTACCTTAGAGTATTATAATGTCAGTGGAGTGTCCTGTTCAGACACTTATACTTCAAAATAAAAAGTTAATTTAAACATAAAAATTTGAAATATAAAACAAGATCCCGTGAATATTGAAGCAATTGTTCTTCCAATTCTTCCGATTTTACCTATCAAAACATTAGACGTTGATAACTGCAAATGGACAGAATTTTCGTTGGCGGATTCTCACTTCAATAAATAAAGTTGGGTAGATATTTTTTTCTACGGGTAGATTAGTATCCCCATATTGTCAAAGAAGGATTGTGGCTACTACAATGGAAGTAGACAATTTATAAATATTTTGGGAGATAGGAAGTGAAAACAATAATGAGAAATTCGTTGTCAAAATTCCATTTAAAAATGATAAAGATTAACATGACTCAAAAGCGCCAAGCAGTAGCGTATTTTTATAAATTAAGTTAAGACTCATGGTAAGCATTTTCAGCGAAAACTACAAACAATAAAAGTCTAAGTAACATTATGTAGGTAAGACCAAGACTCCAAAAAGATATTTGATATTATTTAATAAATGTTTTATTAATCGAAAACTTGTTAGTTTAGTTAGGGTTTAGGTTATGCTTTAGGACTAAGTGAATTTATACAACGAAAGGCCACAGTACGTGCTTACGATTTCAACTATTTTATTCAACTAAAATTATCTTATTCTATGAAGACAAAAATGAGAGAGGGATAGCGGCGACCAAATTTGACTGAGCGAAACGCTTTATTAGGCTTTGCTCCCTTCTTTACATTGAACGAAACTTAACTCTGAACGAACACCGCCTCCTCTGAAGGGACGACGTTCTTCCTGACAGCATCGGTAGGATGCTCCGGTAGGTTCGTTCCGCTGTCTTCCCATCCCATCAGCGCCGACGTTTAACGCCACCACGAAGCAGGCTGTCCTCATCTACGACGACGAGCGCTCTCACATCGAAGTTTGGGACCTCCTGGTTCCACTTTGGCCGCGTCTGCAAGCTCGAGACATACTCCCGGGGCCATCGCTGCCAAAACCTGTGATCGCCGTCAGTAGGTTGGGCTGATCTGGTCTGGAAGCGTCGAGGTCGGAGAAGCCAACAGCTTACAAGAGCTCAAAGACCAGCATGACAGTTTGTAACGTGCAGGTATGACACGTAAGATTTAAATAACTGCGAGCCACAGCGGAAATTTGATTCTTACGGAATAGGAGCAATAAGTAACCGACCACCAACTCGCAACAACGTCGAGAAGCACCAATATAATCTATCTTCCTGCACAAAACTTTAACTTTTGAATATTCGGCGAAATTGTATAACTTCAACAATTTTCTCGAACGCAAAATTCAGTTCTCTTGGCGTTTTCATAAGACTTTAAGACTTTTTTGCACTTTCAAATGTATCGGAAAACCCACACGAAAACTCTGAGACACATAAGTTTCGACGAAACGGACTGTATTTTCTAAAGCAAACCATTAGGCACACAACTGAAGGAGAGGCAAAGTTTTCTTCTTGAGGGGAGCTACTCAAAGCACCTCAACCAAGTTGAGAGTGGTATTCGATGCCTCAAGTCGCACATCGACGCAGGTTGCGTTGAATGACATCCTGATGGTAGGCCCCACGTTTCAAGAGGAGCTAAATTCTACGCTGCTTTGGTTCAAAATGCACAAGTTTACCCTTGAAGCGGACACTAAAAAGATGTACCGCCAAGTGATGGTCGTCGAAGCTGACCGAAACTTCCAGCCCGACATGGGTTGTTGACAAAAAGGGACTTAATGCAGATGGAAACAATTAAAACGGCTGGTAATCGATTTCAGGAAAGTGAATGAACGAACCATCGCCGACCGTTACCCTATGCCGTGAAAAAACGGCTTTCTCCATATAAATGGAGGAAAGTATGAATTTTGATGTCTACTCTTTGGACTGAAAAATGCGGGAAGCATCTTTCAAATGGCAATTGATGACGTACTACGTAAACAGATCGGGAAGATTTGTTACGTCTATGTAGACGACGTGATAATTTTCTCCGAAAATGCTGCCGACTAGGTTACACACATTGACACAGTCCTAAAATGCCTGTGCGAGGCTAACATGAGAGTACCACCAGAAAAAACCAAATTCTTCAGGAAGGAAGGAAAGTGTTGAATTTTTAGGCATCATCGTTACATCAAACGGATCCAAAACAGACCCGGAAAAGGTAAAAACCATCCAGGAGTACACTGAACCAAAAAAGTTGTTCAGCCTCAGGTCTTTTCTAGGAGTGGCCAGTTACTACAGAAGTTTTGTTAAAGACTTCGCTACCATAGCTGGACCACTTACCTCCATACTTAAGGGAGAGAATGGCACTGTTAGCAAACACATGTCAAACAAGAGGAAACGCTATTGCCGAGTGCCGCGACTATAAGATACCCGTTACTGTTTTACAAAATTTCAAAATATTATTATGCTAGTGGAAATTCACAAGGCGCCACCTATTGTCAGATGAAGTATGTTGAGTATGCTTATAATGACGTCACTGCCCATGTGAGGCTTTATAACCTTATTTTCTTTATAAATAGCGAAATAATGTTCCGATTTCAAAAATCTTTGATAAATCACACTTCACTTCTCTTTCAAAGCGAACGGTTGTGTTTTCGCCTTTTGCGTCTTCCCGAGCTATTTAATCTTTGAATTTATTCCCAAATCACCTCGTTTTTGTTACTTTTTTTGCATTAAAAAATACAATAAAATTGTGTCGGTTGACCAAGTAAGCGTCCACTGTTGGCTGTGTGATAACATTGCGCACTCCAAGTGTGCAGGGTGTAAGTCAGCTACCATTCCGAATGCTTTGCAGTAATGCAAATAACTCCCTTCTCCCTCCGTCTGATGTTCAACAGTCTCCTTGATTGTCACCGCTGCCGTCTACCACTCCAATCGTGACGACATCGGTAACAGCCCATATTTCGGATCCCGAAAATGTTGCGTGCGTAGGCATTTGTCCGATGAGCAGTCCGAGGTAGTCGCATTGGACCCTCCCGTGCCAAATGTTCTACAAGCCCAAAAGAATTTACGCTTGACTCTCCAGAGAAACTTAGGGTCCGGATTACCGGACCCAAGCTAGTAGCTTGGGTAAACCACCCGCCCCGCCAAAGCCCTTGATTGGTATTCCTTTAGAAAAACACATTTTTGTTTCCCGGCTTTCCCCTGATACGTCCGAATCGGACATCTTAGCTTACATGCAAGCAAAACTTAAAGTCGATATTAGGGTGGAAAATATCACTAAATATAAATATTCCTACGCTAGGCACGTGGCATCTTTCAAGATCCGTGTTCCTCAGATGGCTTGTGACGATATCTGTTCGACCAATTTCTGGCCGCAACATATTTTCGTCTCAAGAACATAAGCTTAAAAATAAAAAAAGAAAAAAGTCGCCCCTTAGGAGTAAAGCTTCCACAAGAAAACGCTCCTGCCTCCTTACGCTCTAAACTTTCTAATTTGTTATCTGTAAGCTTCTCGTTTGCATCCCAGGTCACTGGCTCAAATTAATCATATAGGGAATTCTTTAGGTCGTTTGCTCGATCTGTGTTTTCTCTCTGATACGGACGCCGTATCCATATACAGAGGTCCACCTCTCACACTCCCTGAAGATCCTTATCATCCAACATTAGATCTTACGATCGATACGGGGCTATGCTCTAAGCCTAAGAACAATTATGCTGACAAGAAAATTCGTTGTTTTCGTAAAGCCGACTTTAAAAAAATGAATAACTTTATTTCAGAATTTGACTGGTTCGATTTGTACGCATGCACCGATATGTCGACTGCTCTAGATATATTTTATAGTACATTAAACCTAATTTTTGATCGCTTTGTTCCGTTGCGGTATCCGGCTAAGGCGGATAAACCCCCTTGGTATACAAGGTACCTTTCTAATCTAAAAAATTTCAAATATCAAAATACTTAAGAACTAATAGCAATGACTGTTATGTGGATTATATGGTGGCTCGGTCTAACTTTACCGTGCATAACACTCAGTGTTATCAGAACTATTTAGCTCAATGTAAGATCCAGTTTGCTCTGGATCCGAAACAGTTCTTTATTTTTGTTAACACTAAGCGTAAATCTAAAACCTTTCCGTCTTTGCTATCGTTTTGAAAATCTAATGCAAGCACGGATCAGGAAATTGCCGATCCTTTTGCACAGTTTTTTCAAACTACCTATTCACCTTTGTTAATAAACGCGCAGACTTACGCTTATGATATCCCCCGGTCTAACTTTATTTCCCGACCCACCTTGTCGGAATATGGGCTTATAAAGGATCTTCAGAATGTGAAGCCAGTCTTTTCGCCAGGTCCAGACGGGGTACCGGGCTGTGTGCTTAGGTACTGCTCTGGTACCCTGGCCAAACCCCTTTTAAAATTATTTAACCTTTCCCTGGAAACGTCCACGTTTCCCGCTATCTGGAATGAGTCCCTTATCATTCCCCTTCACAAGAGGGGAAAAAAATCGGATGCTGAAAATTACATTATCTAAACTATCAGCAATTCCGAAACTTTTCAAAATTCTTGTGCCTCACTTGCAGCACCAGTGTAGATCTGTCATATCTCCATGCCAGCATGGCTTTATGAAACAACGGTCTACCACTACCAATCTTCTGGAACTAACATCCTTCGTGATCACAAAATAAACTTCAGACGGATGTCATTTACACTGACTTCAGTAAAGCATTTGACTCCGTGAATAACGGCCTTCTTTTAGAAAAACTCGATCTCATCGGTTTTCCTACTGCTCTCATGGGTTGTATTAGCAGTTACCTCACAGGTAGAACGCAACGATTTCTTTTTAAAAATTCAGTGTCTGCTTTAGTCTATGCTTCCTCCGGGGTCCCACAGGGGAGCCAACCTTGGTCCGTTACTTTTTACTTTATTCATTAACGACCTTCCCTTAGTTGTTAATGACTCCCTAGTACTTATGTATCCAGATGATGTCAAACTCTGTCTGCAATATACCGATGCCTCCTACCAGGTGAAACTGCAATCTGACCTTAATAATTTTCAAAACTGGTGCTCTGCAAACTTATTAAATCTTAATGGCTCTAAGTGGAAAGCAATGTCCTTCTGTCGCCTAAGACCTAAAGTGGCCACTTATACTCTGCATGGTGTAGCTCTGGAAAGAATTAATGCAGTTGAAGATCTTGGCATCCTACTCGATGCAAAACTTAAGTTTTCCGACCATATTTCCTCTATGGTTAATAAAGCTAGAGGAGTTATTGGTTTCATTAAAAGGTGGTCGAAGGAATTTAACTACCCCTATGTTGCCAAAACACTTTTTATTTCTTTAGTTCCTCCGATTCTGGAATATGGATCATGTATCTGGGACCCCCAGTATGGGGTTCACCAGTGCCTTATTGAATCCATCCAAAATAATTTTTTAATATTTGCTCTCCGCGATCTGAACTGGGATGCAAACTTACACCTTACCTCTTATAAAAGTAGACTCTTACTAATATATTTGCCATCCCTCGCTAATCGTAGGACGATGCTTGGGTTCGTCTTTATCCATAATCTTCTTAAGGTTGAAATTGATAGCCAGGCCCTTCTAGGCCGCTTGTATATCCATGTACCCCTTAGGATTACTAGAAACTATATTACTCTATCCTTAGAGCATTGTAGTTCGAACTTTGCCCAACATGAACCATTTCGGGTAATATGTTCAAACTGCAATGATCTTTATAAAATTACTTCTTACTCTTCTCCTAACACTTTGAATGTTTCGATACTAATCCATTTAGCACAAAACTAACTTTCCTCGTATCTTTACTAATCCACTCGGATATATCCCCGTGTTCCGAGCCGTACGTCAGACGGCAGCGCCCCTCGGTTGGTAGGGCGGGAGGTGGGTGGGAGTCGCGCGAAAAAAAAAATTAACTGAAATAAGTTATACAAGATCAAACGAATAATAAGATTATAGACGCCATAGTTTTCCGCGGTTTGTGGGCGTTAGAGTGGGCGTGGCCGGATGCAACTGTGTGGCAAGTTGCAAAGGCATCTCTTAAATTCCTATTCCTAAAATTTTGTAGCATTTATAGTTTTCGAGATTTTTGCATTTTTGGTTTTTCAGGTTTTTTGGGCGATAGAGTGGGAGCGGCTTGTTCGGAAAAAAACAATTCGCATTGGGAGTATCATAAAGTGGGCGTAGCAGGATGCTGTAATAAACTTGCGCTGTGTAGGGACCTCGAGAATCTTCATGGTTAATCTCAATTTTGTATCTCTTATAGTTCCTGAGATCTCAGCGTTCATACGGACAGACGGACAGACAGACGGACATGGCTCATTCGTCTTCGCTACTCATCCTGATCAAGAATATATATACTTTATAAAGTCGGAAACGCTTCCTTCTACCTGTTACATACTTTTCAACGAATCTAGTATACCCTTTTAATCCACGAGTTACGAGTCTAAAAAAAGGTTGCTATCGAATTTGATGAGTCCCAACGCAGAGCGTTTGAGCGCCTGCGAGACATTTTGTCATCAGAAGATGTGATACTAACGTATCCGGACCTCAAGCTGCCGTTCGACTTAACCACCGATGCCTCAGCGGTATCGGTGCAGTACTGTCCCAAAAAGGCAGGCCTATCTTAATGATATCTCGCTCGTTGAAAGACTGCGGAGCTCAATTATGCAACTAACGAAAGAGAATTATTGGCAATTGTTTGGGCTATAGGAAAATTACAAAATTATCTATACGGCACAAAAGACATCCGAATTTTTACGGACCATCAACCTCTTACTTTCGCCGTATCCGAGCGAAATACAAATGCAAAAATTAAACGATGGAAAGCATTCATCGAAGAACATAACGCCAAGCTATTCTACAAACCCGGAAAGGAAAATTTTGTTGCCAACACTTTGTCACGGCAAAACATAAACGCTATGCAAAACGAACCCCAATCTGATGTAGCCACTATATTCAGTGAACTTTCCTTGACCTACACGGTCGAATGCACCGATAAACCGTAAACAGCTACAGGAATCAAATAATCCTAGAGGAAGCAGAGCAACCCTTACGGCGACACTTCATAGTTTTCGGGACCAAAAGCCGACACATAATCCGGTAGTAAACGCAGATGTTGTTAATGCCATTTACTGCGATCCCTCCGCAATAGCATGCATCCAACATGCCTTGGTGACCGAACTCCCGGCAACCACGTTCTGGCACTGCAAAAAATTCGTGAATGACATCACGGATGCAAATTAACAGAGAGAAGTTATTATCTGCGAACACAACCGCGCTCACAGGGCAGCCCAGGAAAATGTTAAGCAAGTCCTTTAGGATTACTATTTTCCAAATATGTCCAAACTAACTATGGTTAACGCTAGGATTACGGACTATTCGCACGCTCAGTATATCCCAATCACGGACGGAATTGCATTGGTATGGAAACATAGAAACATTTAAGTAATTTTTCCGAATTGTCAATTATAGTAGAAGAAACTACTAGGTTGTCCGATTTATTCCCACAGTCTCATATGAAAAAATTGTTAGACGTCGACACCGAACATGTCAGAAGTTTACTGTCTGTTTCAAAAATACATCATAGGATGGCCAGGAGCCTAGACTTCCTAGGCACCGCACTCAAGGTAATTGCGGGCACACCTGATGCAGCCGATTTCGATATGCTGTAATAAATACACAGACGAAGAACAAAATTAATGAATTAACAGAGGCCGTTAATAAAATTATCAAGGCCAAACAAAATAAGATAGTTGACACTTCTCACCTGTACAAGGTACTTTTGGCCAGAAATATATGTAATACTAATAACCAAAATTCAAAATTTTATGCTTACAGTCACGCTTGCAAAAGCCAACATCATAAACAGAGCAATTTTTAACCAGAATGATTTAAAGTCTGTATTTGTTGATCAGTGCAATATCGACGTCTTAGCGGTCACCGATTGCGTACCAACAAGAGACAACTGAGATAGCTACCAACGGCTCACACCTCATCACGTTCGAGCGAGTGGCTTTCGTCAATGGCACAAAAATACTCAAACCAACGTGGAGCCATAAGAAAGACCCCGCTAAGCATGCCACTTCTCCAAAGAATTAACAACCAAAACTTGGCCCAGGGCAACCGGAAGTAAAAGATGGTGGGAACCACGACACGGACGGGGGTGAAGGAGCGGCAGTCTTCTCATCACTGCTCCTTCCTTACTCCTATCCTGAGGTGGGGGGGAGGCGAGGAGGACCAAGAAACCGTCGCGAAAATCCCAGAACCCCGGGGAACGCCCATACCCAGAGAAATAATACGGTACAGATCTTGGGTGATTATTGGATCAAAAATTAAAAAGCGGTTAACATCCCAGGCACAATCAGCAGCCAGGGCTGAGTCATCACCCCCTTTACCAGAACCAACGGACAGCGGCGAGGCACAGTGCGGGGAAGACATCAAAATATAATTTGTATGTTTATATTATGTATAATAATTTTTTTTATATGTATGTGTCCTTATATATTATTTTTTTTATGTATATATATCTTTTCTTGTTTTTTTTTATATGTATGGCCGTAAGTGATATATTTATGAACCTATAATTGATTATGAAATAAAAAGTTTTAATCTATATTTATGTACCAGTTGGTTTTTATTTTTATTATTTAATATTATTATTTCTCCGAAGTAGGCGGAGATAATTAAATTATCCTCGTTTTGGGGAAAAAAAAAAAATTTTTATCATTTTGAAAGCATCTTCGGATAAAAGAAACACCAAAACAAAAACAATTTGCAATTAGCTGCTATAAGCAGTAAAACATGTCGAATGACGGAGGAAGCGACGCCAGAAGATATTCTTGGAAGGGCACCCCAAAAAACCTTTCAAGAAAAATTCCAGGAGCTGCACCTTAAAGTCCCACAAAATATACAACCCAATTATCATCGACCCAATACTAAATGAGGAAACGGATAAAGACACTCCAGCAGTCTCTTAAAACACAACCCCCCACCCCCAACCAAACACGAAAAAAAAAAAAAGAAAAGATTCTTACTTTACCTTAGTCCATACATGAAATCATCCGAATTCACTTATAAAAACACAAAGAGACGGCAACATTCGCATCATGGTTAAAAAAAGTCGAAAAATACAGGGAAATAATCAGGCGACTAAAAAAGGGCCAGATAGACTACCCACATTACTTACAGGGAAAAAAGGGTTTAAAATTAATTAAAAAATTAAAAACACCCCACCCAACAAAACCAATTAAAAAAAAATAAAAACACAAAAAAAAAAAAAAAAAAAAAAAAAAAAAAAAAAAAAAAAGAGCCACTACCAATGTTCTTCATAGACCTAGAACCAGATAAAAGCAACACTGAAGTCTATAACATAAAACACATCAACAATGCTATGGTTACAATTGAACCTCCAAAGAGAGTTAGTGAAATGGTGCAATGCTTCCAGTTGCCAAGAATATGGACACACCAAAACTTACTGCAACAAAAATGTTAAATGTGCGTTAAATGTTAACAAAAACACCTCCCCAAAAACTGCACTAAACAAGAAAATGATCCAGCAACTTGTGCAAACTGCTTTGAAAGATACATTTAGGCTGCAAGATCCACCAAGCCATTACAAAAATAAGTCCAGTCAACCCACCAGGAAGCCGGTAACTTCAGAAACTCATGATAGACTAAGAGTAGCAATTAACATGCAAGCAAGAATCAATGTAAACGCATACTCCAGTGAGACTGCAACACAAGAAATATCCGCTCTAGATAGAATTGAACAACTACTTGTAAAACAATCTGAACTTCACAACTAATCTACATGATAATGTTGTTGGTAAATAAATTATGCAAATAGATCTTCGCATAGCCATATGGAATGCTAATGGGCTTTCCAACCATCGCAACGAAATAACCTTATTTATTAAAACCAATAACATTGACATACTACACTCTAAAATTCAAAACTTTAGATAGTATCAGCACAAACAACATGCAAGTTGCAGCGATCCAAATAAAATGCTTACACTCAGATATCTCTGTTGCTACAGTTTACCTTCCACCAAGATATGCTTCGCAATCTCGACCACTTCAATTGTCTTCTTTCAAGGCCTCAAGGACCAGCCGGTTTATTTCTGGAGGTGACTATAATGCCAAGCATCCCTGGTGGGGATCCAGGCTCATAAACCCAAAAGGAGCAGAACTATATAAATGTGTAACAAACAACAACTATTCCACTCTATCCACTGGCAAGCCAACCTATTGGCCAACTGACCCAAGTAAAATCCCAGACCTGTTGGATTTCATTGTTTATGCAGGAATACCTCAACACAATCTTCACATTGAGGAGAACTTTGATTTGAGTTCAGATCACTCTCCGATCATTGTGACGTATGGTACTACAGTAAGCTACAAGCAAAAGCCTTATAGAGTCATTAATGGAAGAACGAACATAAGGACATTTAAAAACTGGCTCAAACTTGCTTGAATGTATCACTGAAGACGGGAGATGAAATCGACACTGCAATTGAAGATCTCACTCAACTCAATTCATACTGCTGGCCATATGTTTACCCCTCCTCCAGACTACAGCCTTGACAGGCAAACTTTTCTACCTCTAGAGCTGAGATCACAAATATCCGAAAAAAGAAAGCTTCGTAAAATATGGCAAAAAACGAGAAGCCCAAACGACAAAAGAAAGTTCAACAAGGCCGCCAAAGAATTGAACACTAGACTTTGGAAAATCAAAAACGAAGCAACAGAAGAATATTTAAGGAATCTAGATCCATATACTGCTGACATAAATTATAGCCTCTGGAAAGCAACGAGATACCTAAAGCGACCAACCAGAAGAGCCACCACAATTGAAGACAGTCAAGGACGAAGATGCAGATGTAACTCTGAAAAGGCTGAGGCATTCGCTGCACACCTAAGCTCAGTATTCAAGGCCAATCTGGAAAACGATCCTAATACAGTAGCCAAGGTGCTGTCCTTCCTTGAATCTCCTTGCCAGATGAGCCTCCCGCTAAAACCAACCTGCTTCTCAGAAGTGGAACAGGAGATAAAAAAGCTTAACAAGAAAAAAATCCCCAGGCTATGATAAAATCTGTGGTAACACAATTAAAAATCTCCCGCCAAAATGTACCCGCTTATTATCCTACATTTTCAACGCAATGCTCAGGTTAGAGTACTTCCCAAGCCAATGGAAATGCGCAGAAGTAATTATGATTCCTAAGCCCAACAAGCCTGAAAGAGCTATCACGTCATACCGTCCCATTAGTTTGCTGGTGGCATTCTCTAAAGTATTTGAGCGTATACTTTTAAGAAGATTGCTGCCTGTTCTGGAAGAACTAAACATCATACCCGAACACCAGTTTGGGTTCAGAAGAGGACACGGTACGATTGAACAATGTCATCGGATAACACAAACAATTATCAATGCGTTTGAATGCAAAAATATTGTACTGGAGTATTCCTAGATGTTAAACAGGCGTTTGACAAAGTTTGGCACGAAGGGCTGTTATACAAAATTAAGAAATGGCTACCTGCACCATACTTCCTGATGATAAAATCTTATCTGGAAAACAGACTATTCTATGTCCAAGAACAAGACGAATCGTCCAGAATATGCACCGCCTATGCTGGAGTCCCACAAGGTAGTGTGTTGGGCCCTGTTCTGTACACAATATTTACAGCCGACCTACCATCATCAAACAACACTGAAATAGCCACGTATGCTGACGACACCGCTATTATAGCTTCCAGCAATGACCTCAATGCTGCATCGCTCCTGATTCAAGATGAACTTGGTCAAATTGAAATCTGGTTAAGAAAATGGAGAATAGTTGTCAATGCACAAAAGTCTATCCAAGTCACATTTTCACTGAGACCAGGAAACTGCCCCCCAGTTACATTAAATGGCTCCACCATTCCAGTGAGTCCCACAGTAAAGTTCCTGGGAGTACATCTGGATAGACGGGTTACATGGAAGCAACATATAAAAGCAAAACAAGCCCAGTTAAAGATGAAAACAAGCAAAATGTACTGGTTGCTAGGACCCCGCTCTCAGCTAAGCCTAGAAAACAAAATAATACTTTATAAGGCTGTCCTAAGGCCAGTATGGACATACGCGATGCAGCTCTGGGGAACAGCAAGCAATTCTAATATTGAAATCCTGCAAAGGTACCAAAATAAGGTCCTTCGTACCATAACAGGCGCACCCTGGTATATGACCAATTTCGACATCCACAAGGATCTCAAAATACCCACAGTCAAGGAGCTCATGACGGCAAATGCTGAAAAGTATATAAACAGGCTGCACGAACACGAAAACATACTAGCACTTGGCCTACTGGATAACGGTGACACCCGCAGGCGGCTAAAAAGATTTCATATATTAGATCTGCCTCACAGAAACATGTAAAATATGTAAAGATTTGCAAATATGTATATTTGTACTTGTATATATGGATTAGGCTCACTGGAGTCTAAACCATCCTGCTAGCTTATAAGTAATTAACAAATTTGCTTATTGTTTTCGTTTTATAAAACAGATGGCAAATAATAAAGTATAGTAATTAAAAAAAAAAAAAAAAAAAAAAAAAAAAAATATTGTTATGTTAAATCTATCTCCTATTTGTTCTACCTTATAAGGGCCTGTATATTTAAAATATAGCTTATATCCTGTTTCATTTTTCAATAAAACCTGATCTCCTATTTTTAAATCAAAATCTAAACTAGTTTTGTCGTAAATAATTTTTTGGTTTAGTTTATGAGCTTCTAGCATCTCTCTTAAATGCCTGTTCTAATCTCAATTTTGATTCCTTTGTATAATCTTCTATATTATAAAGGGGTTCTATTATATCTATGCTATTAAAATGTTTTGGTAAATGTTACATTTTACAAAAACTAGCTCATATGGACAATAGTCATGTGCCATAAAGTGCGTCGTATTAAAACAATAGGCGAAGTATTGTAGCCATACATCCCAATTCGTTTGGTCAGCTGAGATATATAAACGAATGAATGAGTGTTCTGTGGCTTCGATCCACGGTACCTAAAGTCTGGTGGTGATGTGCAGTTGAAGTTATGTTTTCAATATTTGAATTTTTACATAGATCTTCAATAATTGCATTGTTATGTTTGTGGGATATGGGTATATTAAGGTATTAAGCAGCCTATTTAATATTATATGGGGACACACTGTTCGGAATTCCACAATCTCGTAGCTTTTTTCCATCAGCCAAAACGCCATATAGAACTGTCTCTTTTCATCAAAGAATGTCTATACCCATCACCCTCTTCCTAATAGAAATTTCGCCTTTCTAATTTAAGTTGAAGTCAGTCGATTGCGAATATTGAAGAGAGCAAGTGTCATTCATAGAGTGCAGACGTCGTGAAGTTTAATACAAATCTTTGTTTCTTTAATTTACCTTTATATATATCCGAAATAAACATTATCAATTTGTACTACCCTACATGTTTTACGTCCTTATTGGACCGTACTTTAGAATACAATTTTGAAATATAGCTTTTGCTATTGTATTTTCACTGTTATTTGGTATTACTACTACTACTACTACTACTTACTACTAAGTATTTAGTTAAATCGCAGATGAGTGTTACTGCGTATTCGTTTCTATTATTACATTTTGGTAGTGGACCAATCGTATCCACAATTACTCTATCGAAAGCTCTTTGCGGAGTTTCGGTTATGGTTAATGGGGTCTTAGTGTGTTTGTTTAGTCGTTTTAGACTTTTGGCATTTATGACATTTCTTTATGTACTCTTTTACGTCTTTGGACAAATTTTTCTAGTAATAGTGTCCCTTGGCCAAGGTTTTAGTGATGCCTGTACGACCACCTTGTATTGGATCATCATGGAATGTAGACAATATAGCTTCTTTATCTTTATTATTTTTTATTACGGTCACCGGGTTAAGAAGCGCTACTCTTAATGATTTCAATATATAATTGCCCATATTTTTAAAATTATCAAATTATATTTTCCCACGGTGAAACTTTGAGTTGGCTGATTTTGTCAATACCGGCCTGCTTTTCAAGCCTTTGAAAGAATTGACCTAAGCCAAGGGTTCCATTAGTATTCAAATCGCTAACATCATATCTTGATGTAACTTTTTTTCCGTGCTTAAATAAACACATATTATTATTTACATGCAAGGTCACTACTTTACGTACTTCATCATTATTAATGACTTCATATACGTTGGGCTCTGAAGCTTTTTCTATAGATTGCTTATGCAATTCTTTTTGTTCTTTTCATGCGTCATGTAGTACATGCCTCGTAGTATAGTCCTCGCAAGATTTTTGTCTACTTTGGTTTCTGGTATTGACTTTCAGAATATTAAATTGTATGTGTTCAAGTCTGTGAATGTTATTCTAGAGAGTGCATCGGCTACACAATTATCTTTACCCTTTAGGTACTCTACCGTAAAATTATATTCCTCTAATTCAAGTCTCATTCGTGTTAGTTGGGAACTGGGATTTACCATTGAAAATAAGTAAATAAGTGCTCTGCGGTCTCTTTTGACAGTGAAATGTCAACCGTAAATATATGGTCAGAAGTGTCTTATTGCCCTGCTAGTTTTTGTTCTGCAGTGCTCTCGTAGTTGCTTTCACCTTTCGTAAAGGATCTTGATGCGTATGCAACTGGAAGCTAAAGTCCATTTCTGTTTTGAGTTAGGACTGCTTCACAAGCGTATTTGCTAGCATCTGTGATTATGCAAAATTCTTTGCTAAATTCTGGGTATTGCAACAGAGTTGGGTTTATTAATGCTGATTTAAAATGTTCAAAGGTGTTTTGACATTCTGTTGTCCAATCGAATTTTAAATTTTTCCTACGTAATCTTGTTATTTGACGGGAGTATTTAGCAAAATTCTTAATAAAACGTCTGTAATAATGAATCTTCTAGCGCTGTCCGCATCATGTGGGACTGGGTAATTTTGAATGACGTCGTATTTTTGTCGTCGTGCAAGATTCCTTTATCTGTGCATTTATGTCCCAGGAAAGATACTTCATGCATGAAAAATGAACATATTCCTGGATTTAATTTTAGGTTGTGTTGCCTACATTTCTCGAAAACATCAGTTAAGTTCTTGAGAATATGATTTTCGGAGAAACCTATGACTATTAAGTCACAAGTTAAATTGTGTAGTTCGGCTGCTGGTCCCCCGCTGCTGTCCCGTAGCAAATGCAAATTACGCACGTCGGCTGCTGGTCCCACGCTGCTGTCCTGTATTGTAGGGGCGGTGGACAACTTCTGGTCCTCCATGTGAATAGCCGGTTGGCCGGTGCTTGGCTCCTCGCTAACTGATGAGTTACGAAGATTGGGATGGGAAGATGACGGTCTTTCTTTCACTACTGGCCTAGAGACTCAGTTAGTGTTCCAAGAGATAAGTAAGTTAACGACAGTGGCCGGAGTTACATATAAGTATGTCTGTTCTTTATTGAAATCAGAATGAAACTAAGCTTAAAGCTAACAAAAATTGGAATCATAGCGGCCATGCTGTGTTTGCCGGCTATGCTTGGGCATCCGGCCAAACGCTGTGTCAGCAGTTTTGGCCGGAGCGAGCCGTCGAACGAACGGTCCTTGCCGCCGCTCGGTTAACTTAGTTAACTACTCCCCCCTCAGGAATGAGGCCGTCCTCGGCCGACCCTAGTCTGGCAATCATCTCTTTTTGCTGGGCTGTAGTTAACCTATCGCCGATAGGTTAATCCGATGCAGATCAACGCGCAGCATATTGCTCCTGCAATTAGCATTATCTGATATAAGCGATAGTCGTTGACCTCTTCACCGAATCGTTTGATGTGTTCCAAATTACGTTCACTTAATCGAAGAGGTATGGAAGACTAAGGATGTTTCGTTTCATAGTGACATTCAGAGAAGGCGAGCGGGCTACTCCATTGTCCACACTCACACGAGCCGGGCAATCATTTACAATGACAATTCCATCGTCAACGTAAGTGACGGGATGCAGGTCACTTTGCTGAATTTCGCAGTGCGCAGTGCCTCCAGCGTGGAGCTCCTGGGCGCACGAACTTCCTAGCGGCAGTTGGCAAAATGTGGCCCCTGGTGTTACCTTTAAGGCTTTACCTAGGAAGTCTAAACTACTGGCTACTCTATGGTGAATGCTCAATGACTCGAGCAGGCCACGCAAGTAAGCGGTATCCGCGCTCAAAAGTTTTTGCATATGCGCTTGTGGGAACCTGTCGGTCATTCCGTCTGTCTCTTCCACCACGCGCCTATACTCCGAGAGATTCGCTGAGTGTCTTACAAATGCGAACTCTTCCCATACCAAAATTCGACCATCAACGATGGGAATATATTTGGCTTTTGAGTAGTCTGTTATGTGCGCCGAAGCTACCGTCAAGAAGAGTAGCAGGGGTATGATTGTAACCCTGTAATTCGGATATAATGTATTGTTTGTTAAAGACGGGTTAACCCACCACCAAAGCACAGAAAAGCGGTATGATTAAAAATAATAGTAATGAAAAGCTTACGCCAAGTGGCTAGGGATAAAAGTAATGAAAAATTATCAGGCGAGCGATAACATGGTTATGCTTGGCCTACCTAAGGTTGTCTTTGTGGACCATCCTTCCCTTAATGAGGACTGTGGTCCCCATGTCCGCTTCTACCGCTTTTTCTTCACATAACGGCGAAAGCTTGTTTCCTAGTCTCCTGTTGGATTTTACCAGGACTTTGTCGCCGACATTGAATTTTCTGTTCTGCCGGGAGGCATTTTCCCTGCTTCTTAGCTTGTCTTGGGCATGCCTTATTCTACCCTCTATATCGCACTGTGGGTCATTCGATTGAGTGACCGAATGGTCACTCGATTCGATGACCGAATGGATAGATTTGTTGTATTTTGTCGTGGCCAGTAAAATCAACTCTACATTTCCGCTGATGCCTTTGTCGATTTTGAGGCATCTGGCTAGTTCCACCAGAGTGCTGTGGAAGCGATCCACTTGTCCGTTCGAGACGCTGTGGAGGGTCGGCGCATTCGAGACGCTAACACCGAAGTGGTTTTCCAGCATGGTCTAAATAGTGTGCGAATTCAATGACGGTTCATTGTCGCAATAGATAACCTTAGCTTTGGGGAAAACGTTCAAGAGTTGTAATGAGGCCGGTTTGAGATCCTCTATTGTTCTAGAGAGAATCGGTTGGACCATTGCAAATTTTGAAAACTTGTCAAAGCATGTGAGGAAGTATTTCCTGTCTGTAGACATTTGCGATGGGACTGGAGTTTCGCCGAGTTCCTGTTTTTTTCGATGTCTGTCATATTTCGAAAATGTCTGTTACTTGATTTTTGCAGTACCAAAATTTTGTTGCTGGAAATTGTCGCACCAGCTGGTCCTGTACCATGGCCAACGTGTGTAGGTCACAATGGATGGCGTTTACGCCATTAGGAACAATAATATCTGCGATTTCTCTGAGCAATGATTTTTTGCATGGGAAGCTAACTAAGTGACGCCTTTTGTTCCCAAACAGTATGAAGCTGCGTTTCGAAGCCATGGCATTAAGTTGTTGTCTGGACAGCGCGTCCGCGACCAAGTTCTCTTTGCCAGGCTTATAAAAAATACGCGCACCTGACTTATCAATGCGCGCCTTCCACCTCTTGATTTTAGCGTTCGGATTCAACTCCGAGACCGCAAAGGTTAAGGGCTCATGATCAGTAAAGATATTTATGTCTTTTACTGCGTACAGATAGTGCCGTAATTTGGCTAATGCCAAAATAATAGCTAACAATTCCCTTTAATTTGTAGAATAATTTATTTCCCTGTCCTTCAATGTCCTTGAGATCATTGTGATTGGACGACCCTCTTGGGACAATACCGCGCCAATGCCATAGGCTGATGCATCTGTCGTTAGATCAAATGCTTTTTTATAATCGGGGTATCTTAGCATGACGTCCTCAGATGCCAATATATTTTGTAGCTTCTGAAACGCTTGTTGCTGCGCCTCAGAGAACTGGACCTAAATGTTCCCCGACCTAAGTCTACTAACCGTTCCGTTTTCCCTTTTCAGGATGTCCGAAATGGGTCTTGATATTGCCCCAAAATCCTTTATGAAACATCTGTAGTAGCTTGCCATGCCAAGGAATGATCTGACTTCAAACACGGATTTTGGTTCCGGGAAGTCTTTAATGGCTTTGACCTTCTCTGGGTCAGTTGTCGCACCAATGCTGGTGACTTTGAATCCCAAAAAGCCTACGCTCTTTTTAAAGAAGCGTGATTTTTCTACAGACACCCTCATGTTTGCTTCGTAGAGGTTCTTTAAGACCCAATCTACGTGTGTGACATGTGATTCTTCATTTTCAGAAAAAATAATCACATCAGCCACGTATACGTAGCAAAATTTGCCGATTTGCTCTCGCAAGATGTCGTCGATTGTCCTTTGAAAAATGCTGGCAGAGTTTTTCAGACCAAAAGGGAGTCTGCGAAATTTATATTTCCCTCCGTTTACCGAAAAGGAAGTTTTTTCGCGATTTAAGGTCCATTGTTGTAAAATATTTGGCCTTGTCTAGGTTTCCCAATATCATGGAGATATTTGGCATGGGGTACTTATCGAATACCGTTCTTTCATTTAGCTTGCGAAAGTCAATTACTAGTCGCATGTTTTTGTTGCCCATTTCATCAGTGCCCCTTTTGTCCATTACCCATATTGTGTTGTTGTACGGAGACACGGATTTCTGGATTATGCCGTTGTCCAATAGATTTTGGATTTCCTTGTTAACAAAATCGGCCGCCCCCATGGGGTACGGATACAGTTTTGCATAAATAGGTTCTTCATCAATTGTTCTTATTGTGGCTACTACCGAAGTGTTATACGGTAGTGCCTCATTGGGGTCCGCAAATGCCCTTTTTCTGCTTTTAAGCATTTTTATAAAGGCATCTTTGATTACAGGGGGTGCGTCAGAGCAATCTACGTTAGTAAAGTTGACATTAGCACAGGTATGAAAGGAAATTTCATCGACTTCCGTACCCCATTTAAGACTCCCAGATTTTAAGCAATGCGATGCCCCAGCCTGTGTTAACAGGTCGAGGCCGATTATCCCATCGAACGTTGATAGGTCCGATAGAATAAATAACGTTGCTTTTATATTAAAAATTGAGACACGGCATTTCTGTTTTATTTGTGTTGTGCCGTGGATTGAATGAATATTGAAAGGGTCTTCCACTGGACGGACGCCTTTTAACCCCTTGTAAGGTCTAATAAAGTTTTTAAAAGCGTCCGTGTCTATAAGGAATTTCATGGAAGTCCCCGCTACTCTTCGTCTGAGGACGGGTAGCAGGGATTTACCCCTAAAAAATTGATGGCTTCCGAATCATATTCTGTGATGGCGTCATCATCAATTTCTTGAGGTACGCTAGAGGCCGCTGTGGTATATGTATCACCAGTTTTGTCAGCGCTCTGGTCAATGTGATTTACCCTTTGCCTTTTTTGTGGGTGCGTTTTGTCAGACGCCGCCGGCTTCCTATTCTGGTATGCCGGGGCCTGTGATGGGTTCAACATTCTAGACAGTGATGGATCCACTAGACAGTGATGGATCCACTTCCATGGGTTCCGGAGTGCCTCCACGGTGCCCATCGCCGCGTGGAGCAGGGTGCACCTGGGCCTTATGCTGTTTAGTAAAGTGTGGACTTTTTCCAGCACTTACTTGCGTGTATGCCTGTTGGGATGTTTGATTTGGTTGTTTGGATGTTTGGATTTGTTTTCCTGTCCCTATCCTCCTGACTCTTTGCAAACGACGATGCAAACGTGTACCTCTCGTGGTACGCTTCCACCTCTTGAGCTAGAGCCAGAGCCTTCGGCTTTGCCGAGAAGAGGACATCTGTGAGGTTGCGCCTAAGTCCCGAAATAAATACACGGAGTGCATCATCCCGGAATTTGTCGCATAAAACTTTTGCCGCCGACAATTCGTATGACATTGTGACTTTGTTGGTGAGCAAGGTCAGTTTTTTCTCGACCTCGTCATAGTACTGCAAGAGTGTTAGGCTTCCCTGTCTGAGGGTGCCCATCTCCTGCTCGATTACGTGGATCTGGCGTTTGTCACTGTATGTAAAATCGAGCCGATTTATGATCGCATCGAAATTCAACACAGTGCCGAACGAAGACAGCACCGCATCGGCAGGGCCTCTTATTTTACTCCTAATAATAATAACTGCCTGATAATGGTGGGAGCTATCCACGTAATTTCTAAAAATGTAATATGCGGCTACTGCCGCTTGCCGGCAAGAGACGTATGCATCCTGTGCTCCCGTAAATTCGGGCAGGCACTTAACGGCGTCTAGGGGCTCGTCACATTTAACATTATTTTTAATATCTATGGGATCGTAGGCTTTAATCTGAGGGGCTTCCGCTTGGGCGGGAGCGATTTGTACCGCATTAATCTGGGCAGTAAGGTGCTGTACGTTTTCCCTACGCTGGCTCCCTATGGTGGCTGTCATTTGTTCCAAACTAAAAGCCATGTTTACAGCTGAGGGAATATTAGCGCGCACACGTTTCGGTGTAGAAGTTCTGGCTGGGCCTTCGGTCTCAGAATCAGAGCCGCTGTAGATTTGTTTATTATTCTTATATTGCTGAAACGGATTGTTCATGAGGGTCTGCAATAACAAAATCGCCCTGAAGAGTTAAAGCATGGTCAAGCTGTACGCCTGTGCAGGCAGCTGGCCTGTCGAGCGGGACGCAGGGGCTGTGTCGCCGTTTTGCCCACGATGAATGGCTGTTCAGACTGAGTTGTTGCCTTGCCAGGCAGTGACGAGGTGACGGGTGCGCGGGTACTGAGCCTCCGCTATGGCAAACCGAGAAAATGAAAAACAACAATTGCCACACAAATGCATGCGCGACCGTATCGGGTTCGCGGATGTGGGGTGGGGAGACAATAAACCCAACAAGACTGCGAAGCTAACGCTGAGAATACGAGATATTCGGTCGGGTTGTTTAAAGTTTGTAATTTTCTTTATGACTGCACTAAAATGGTTTATCTATTTGCAAAAAAAAGAAAATAGCATGCAAACAATACTCAATGATATTTGGTAATATTGTCTCTGTGTCACCATTAATAATATGTTTAGTTCAAATATATTTATTATATAAGATTTTAAAAATTTTATTTTCTTCTTTTATTTCAAATTTATTATAAATGAATTGTAAATGTCAATCAATTAATGAGAGTAAATTTACGAAATTAATGTGATATGTCAATGATGGAACTGCAGAAATTTTTCTGGCAGTGTATTTGATATTTTTTTTTTACAAAATGAATGCAGATAGAGGGCATGTGTGTATGAAAATGCTCACTTACATGATTCCCTAAATTTATTGCAATCCGATTTTTACGTTGAGCGCCAATTATTAAATTGTGTAGTTCGGCTGCTGGTCCCCCGCTGCTGTCCCGTAGCAATTGCGAATTACGCACGTCGGCTGCTGGTCCCACGCTGCTGTCCTGTATTGTAGGGGCGGTGGACAACTTCTGGTCCCCAGTGTGAATAGCCGGTTGGCCGGTGCTTGGCTCCTCGCTAACTGATTAGTTATGAAGATTAGGTTGGGAAGATGACTGTCTTCCTTTCACTACTGGCCTAGAGACTCAGTTAGTGTTCCAAGAGATAAGTAAGTTAACGGCAAAGGCCAGAGTTACATTTAAGTATGTCTGCTCTTTATTGAAATCTGAATAAAACTAAACTTAAAGCTAACTTAACTTAATTGGAATCATAGCGGCCACGCAAATATGCTGTGTTTGCCGGCTATGCATGGCCGGAGCGAACCGTCGAACGAACGGTCCTTGCCGCCGATCGGTTAACTTAGTTAACTTATATAAAGAAGTGCTTGCGATGGTTCTGTTCCAGAGAAAGCTATAGTCATCATTCTCTGAAAAGAGTTTGGCTCTATTTTTAAACGGAATGGTAATCGTGTGAAGCGATATTAACCATTGTTTGTTGAAAAGGATGTTATATCGCGTGAAGTTTTTTCGAGTTCAAATTGGTGAAAAACGGACATTAAATCAAGGCATGAGAAATATTTTGCTCTACCTAGTTGATCCAAAATATCGTCGATTCTAGGGAGCGGAAATTTTTCAGACAAGAGTTTTTTATTAATTTGACGAAAGTCAATTACTAATCGCCATTTTTATTTTCCTAATTTTTTGGTACTAACAAAAGTGGGCTATTATAAAGTGATACAGAGGGTTCGTTAATTTATCGTTAATGAGTTTTTGGACTTGTTTTTGAATTTCGTCTTGTTGACGATAATATATAATTTTTTATATATACGGGTTCATCATCAGTTAATCTCAGTTTTTGTTTGTAGAAATTATTGGTAGTGATCGATTCGGTTTCTAGTCCAAATACATCACTATACTGGATGCATAATGTTGTGAGTTGTTCATTGAATTAAGGAGGAAAGTTTTTCGAAAGTTGGGGTGTTAAGTTTGCTGCTTGTCCAAGTCTGTTGGAAGCTAGGAGCGGGGAGCGGAGAGCAATCAGCTGATCGCTCTCGCACTTTGGAATGATGCGTGGGAGCGAAAACGAAAGCGGGAAGAGGGTAAAGGCTGTCGTCATCGGCAAGCGAGAGAACACGCACATTGCATCTAACGCGGGACGCTATTTGCATATGTCATATATTAATAAACGTGAATTTTGTGAATTTGTCTTTTGGGTTTTGCATTGCCTGGGAACCCCTCTTGCAATGACCCATTGTTAGTCAAATACAAGGGGACACAATTTTACATGGGGTAATAACATTTTTTGTCGGGTTTCTAAGTCTGTTTGTACAACTTCGTAGTTTGAAAGTGGTTCATGATGAATATTTGTAATATAAACTAGTTGATCTGTATTTGTGATTTTTAGTAGCCCCATATATGCTTTCTGGGCTGTTGCTATGGTATTTGAGGGGGCCATGCTCACAATGAGTGCTGAGTTTGTCAGCGTGTTCGGCCAATAGACCTTCATCAATATACGAAGCTTCTAGGAGCTTTCGTAGATTGTCTATTTCGGTTGTAAATTTTTCTGCTATTTTGCCTTTTTGGCTTGTTTTTGCCATTTTGGCTTTAACTACGTCGGACGTTTCTTCTTCTTATGGCTTCTATCGTGATTTCGTTTTGGACTCTGATAAAGTTGATCTAATTATTTAGGATTTAATAACTTCTACAGCCAAACCTTCGAATGTACATTTCGTTACGTTAACTAACTTCAAAGCTGTTATGAATCTATAACCTTTGCCCGTTAAATACTGGAATGGCATTCGATATTTCTCTAATGAATGCCCTTTGGGCAATTGTCTCATCAGCCATTGTAGTTGGTTTTACTTCTACAATGCTGTTGTCTAAATCGGAGTCGGTCAAGTCTCGGTCTGACAATGCAGATTGAATAAGGACTGCCGGAATCGTGAGGTTGTTTATATCTTTTTCCTCTATTTCGGGATTTGTAGAGATAGGGTCATCAGCTTGAATAGGTGCTGATAAATCTGATAATTCTGACTCTTCTCCAGTTTCTAAATTGTTAGATCGTACCTTTGCTTTATAGCTATTAGGCTGTCCATTAATTGATACCTGAGACCAATGGGCTTTGTCTAGCCTGTCTCTCTGGTCATGTATTAGTGCACGCGCTGTAGCGGTTTACTAATTTTTCGGCATGCTTGTTCGCAGTATTTTGCTGTGCTGGCAGAGGTCTTGATAATGACTTTGACTATTATATCGGGAGTTTGGTCCCGTATCAAGAGTGGTTCTAATGCACTATACAGAATTCTTTTTTTTTCATTCACAGAATTCATATTTATTTATTTTCTTTTATTTAATTTTGTATTATTTTTATTATACTTAAAAATATAATTTTGTTCTTTAATACATATGCATTTATATTTATATATAACTATATGGATATACATATTATCTTTTTTTTTCGCGACTCCTGTTGCTTTACGTGCAAGCATAGGATATTATATCCTAGAATATATAGGATATTATATATAGAATAGAATATATAGGATATTATATCGGGAGTTTGGTCCCGTATCAAGAGTGGTTCTAATGCTCTATACAGAATTCATATTTTTTTCATTCACAGAATTTATATTTATTTATTTTGTTTTATTGAATTTTGTATTATTTTTATTATACATAAAAATATAATTTTGTTCTTTTATACATATGCATTTATATTTATATATCACTATATGGATATACATATTATCTTTTTTTTTTTCGCGACTCCCGATGTTTAACGTGCAACCCACCTCCCGCCCAACCGACCGAGGCGCGCTGCCGTCTATCGTACGGCTCGGAACACGGGGATAGTACCGAGTGGAAAATTAAATAAATAAATAAATTAAATATGAGCTAAGTGGTTTAGTAAGTCGATTTTTATGTTAGTAGGAGAAGTATTGGATATAGTGTGGTAAAGGGTATTGCAACTCGAACATAATACCCTAAATGGTTCATGAAGGGCAAAGTTCGAGCTGCAATGTCTCAAGGATACGGGAATATAGTTTCTACTGGGTCTAGCGGCCACATTGATGTTTAAGCGACCTATTAGGGCTTGACTATCAATGTCCCCACTAATAAGATTGTTAATAAAAACAACGCCAAGCATTGTCCTACGGTTAGCAAGGGTAGGTAAGATTATTAGTAATAGTCTGCTTTTATAGGAGGGAAGATGTAAGTTTGCATCCCAATTTTGGCCACGAAGAGCAAATAAGAGAAAGCATTTGTGAATTGATTCTATACGGTCGTGGACGGCGTACTGGGGGTTCCAGACGCAAGATCCATACTCTAAGATCGGACGAACGAGAGAGACAAATAAAGCTTTGTTACGTAAGGGTCATTAAATTCTTTCGACCATCTTTTTATAAAACCTAACACACCTCTGGCTTTGTTAACCATGGAAAATATGTGGTCGGAAAATGTAAGTTTGGCATCCAATAGGACACCTAAGTCGTCTACTAGCTTAATTCTATCTAGGGTTACACCACAAAGTGTATAAGTGGATATTAACAGCTTGGAGCGACTGAAGGTCATTACTTAGAGCCGTTAAGATTTGAAAGTTGTTAAGGTCAGATTGTAGTTTTCTCTGGTAGCACGCATCATTATATTGAATACAAAGTTTCACATCATCTGCGTACATTAAAATAAAAGAATTTGTTAAAGGTAATTTATGAATAATGTGAAAAATAGCGGACCTAAATGGCTTCCCTGAGGGACACCGGATGAAGCATAAATCGGACCAGACAAGACATCTTTTAATAAAACACTTTGCGTTCTACCAGTCAGATAACTTTCAACCCTCTTAAGAATGGGAATCCCATTAAGTCAAGTTTATGAACTAAAAGTGAGTGATTTACAGAGTCAAATGCTTTACTAAAGTCAGTGTAGATGACATCTGTCTTAGCTGGATCTTTTTTTCTTAGTAGAACATCTTTTTATAATTATTGTGGGCGTTTTTTTCCAGCCTGGTTCACCTAGGTGACTTCGGCTAAGTGGCTAAGCGACCTACCCATCGAATCGTTTTACTGGACGGATGCCACAATCCCTTTACACTGGCTGTACGGAGACATCACTAGGTGGAAGACGTTCGTGGCCAACAGGGTCGCGTTTATTCTGGATCATTCTTCGCCCTCGCAATGGAGGCATGTGGCCACGGCTGAGAATCCAGCGGACTGTGCGACAAGGGGACTGTCTCCGGGTGAATTGAAGGGCTTTGGCTTATGGCGGCGAGGCCCTGAGTGGCTTACACGCAGTCCGAGTGACTGGCCTTCTATGGAGTTCGAGCAGGTCGACACCAACGATGCCGCACTAGATGCAAAGGCTGCCAAAGTACGAGTTCACTACGCTGTCCCGCTTCCGTCGTTCGTTGGCAGATTTTCTACTTTCAGCGAGTTACGGCCTATGCGTTGCGGTTCAGGCACAATGCTGTCGGCAAGAGGGAGAGGCGCATCGGCCCCCTAACCATTGAAAAGCTCGATTTTGCTTTAGGAGCTATAGTGCGCATCGTGCAGCGGGAATCGTTCCCAATGGATTTGGCTGCAGAGAGAGTAAACGGCTACCTGCACGAAGTAAGCTTTTGAGCTTGTCGCCGATCTTGTCGGAAGGCATCCTGCTAGTGATTCTAACTTGCCATATGAGCGCCGGCTTCCGATAACATGCACTCGCATGTTTTGACTCTGCACGGAGGTGCGCAGCTGACTTTAGCGCATACACGCCAGCGGTTCTGGATAGTGACAGGAAGGCAGGCAGTTCGAAGAGTTGTGCGGAAATGGGTCCAGTGTTTCCGGGCACAGCCCTCTGCTTCTGCAACAGCAGCACTTCAGCATATTGCTGGCCGCTGTCCTGAATCGGGTGCAGGAGCTAGACGAGAAGCGCACTCGTGTCTTCCGTGAGTTCACTGTAGGAGCAGCGTATGTGGAGACTTTGGTGGCGCTCATCATTTCCCGCTCTATGGAGGGCATCGTAAAGGCCGGCGAGTCCATCAACGAGAAGGAAGATACCTTCAAAGTCATAGAAAGATACCAGTCTGGCTTCACGCCACCAAGAGATATACCCTTCGAGGATCTTCCCAAGTGCTATCCGGACTCTGTGCAGGACAGCAACTCGACATCGAACCTCCTGATCATGAGGGGCACCATCAGTGCCAACAAACTAAAGAAACGCCTGGGCATCTTCAACTTATTCGGCCGCCGTCGCACTGGCTACTGGGCCGCGTCGTCGAGCTACACCCGGGGACGGATACGTTGGTTTGGGTTGTCACGCTTAATACCAAGCAAGGCCGGTTGAAGCGTTCGGTGTCGAAGCTCTGTCCACTGCCGATCCGATCATAAGCGCCCTCAAATACACACCTTAATTATAATTAATTTTTTTCTAAGTCTGTTTGTACAACTTCGTAGTTTGAAAGTGGTTCATGATGAATATTTGTAATATAAACTACTTGATCTGTATTCGTGGTATTTAGTAGCCCCATATATGCTTTCTGGGCTGTTGCTATGGTATTTGCTATATAGATACCATGCTGAATTTCTTGATTCGGAATTAATACACTTTCATTTTTGAATTTATTTAAATTTTTCGGACGACTTTAGAACTTGCTGGCAGAATTAGTGAGTTGTTGCCAGAACTGTATGTTATTGGAACATAAATAGGATATTAGAGGTTATTTGGTCTTATTATAAGCCAGTCTTCAGACGGCTTGAAGTCTAATTGACAGTTGTATCTTTTGGTAAAATCGATTCCTAGTATTCCATCACATGGAATACCGAATTGCAAATTTACGAAACGGAAATCATGTGGAATTATGTACTTAGAAGTTTGAATTTCAATAGAATTTAATCTTTTTGATTTGGTAACTTCTTGACTTATTTCCTGTATGTTTATGATGTGATTATTTTGAATGTTTCGAAAAATGTTGGAATTTTCCTTTAATATAGATATTTACGCACCTGTATCTAGTAGATAAACTGTTGCTACGTTTATGAAACTAAAGAATGTACTTTAACTGAGTTTTATAGTGTGAACTTTGGTGTTTTTTACTGTTGTGTACCTAAAGGCGTCTGGGAGTTTTCCGAATCCGTATGGACTATCCTGACGTTGTTATTTCGGTTATTATTGGCTATTATTGCTATTACTATTGTGGTTTCCACCACGGCTGTATCCGCCGCGATTATTTCCACCACGGTTGTTGTTTCTATAGTAATTGTTGTTTCCACCACGTTTGTTGTTTCTATAGTAATTGTTGTTAGGGTTATTATTATTTTTATAGTAACCATTATTTTGGTTTTATCCGTCATTTTGGTAATATCCGGTATTGTTATAATTACCTCGATTATTACCTCCACCGCGATAATTGTTTTTGTAATTATTACCGCGATAATTAATTCATCGATGGGTGTACAATATGGAATTGGCATTGCCTGTCATTTCAGTAGTGCATTTTATTTACTTGGTGACGGCTTCGTTCATAGTTGCAAAATTGCCTGCTTCCAATATTGTTTTGAGGCGGGCATGCTCACAATGAGTGCTGAGTTTGTCAGCGCGTTCGGCCAATAGACCTTCATCAATATACGAAGCTTCTAGGAGCTTTCGTAGATTGTCTATTTCGGCTGTAAATTTTTCTGCTATTTTGCCTTTTTGGCTTGTTTTTGCCATTTTGGCTTTAACTACGTCGGACGTTTCTTCTTCTTATGGCTTCTATCGTGATTTCGTTTTGGACTCTGTATAAAGTTGATCTAATTATTTAGGATTTAATAACTTCTACAGCCAAACCTTCGAATGTACCTTTCGTTACGTTAACTAACTTCAAAGCTGTTATGAATCTATAACCTTTGCCCGTTAAATACTGGAATGGCATTCGATATTTCTCTAATGAATGCCCTTTGGGCAATTGTCTCATCAGCCATTGTAGTTGGTTTTACTTCTACAATGCTGTTGTCTAAATCGGAGCCGGTCAAGTCTCGGTCTGACAATGCGGATTGAATAAGGACTGCCGGAATCGTGAGGTTGTTTATATCTTTTTCCTCTATTTCGGGATTTGTAGAGATAGGGTCATCAGCTTGAATAGGTGCTGATAGATCTGATAATTCTGACTCTTCTCCAGTTTCTAAATTGTTAGATCGTACCTTTGCTTTATAGCTATTAGGCTGTCCCTTAATTTATTAAGATACTTTGATACCTGAGACCAATGGGCTTTGTGTAGCCTGTCTCTCTGATCATGTGTTAGTGCACGAATTATGTCAGTGGTCCGGGAATAGGCTGTTTTCTACTTCAGTAATTCTTGGTTTAAGGTTTGAGTTTAATAAATGCGATCTGCCTCTTTTAGGTGTCGTTATAAGACTGATTTTTATTCTCGCTCTGAGTACAAATGTAAGCTAACTTTAGAGTGGGGTACATATGCTGTGTTTGCGAAATAGCCTAGGTCAGCATTTTCGGCCGGATGCCTGTGGCCCAGTTATTTATAAGATTCAGCTCTGGGAGTCGGCTGAGTCGGCGGTCCGATGTCCGGGTTGAACGGCACCGCCGTTAGTGGGACATTGCCCGAGGGGGTTTGGGTGAAGGTGATGTCATCTGCAAGACATCAGCGGTAACTCCTCCCCCCTCAACTCGGAACGATGGCCATAAGGAAGGTATGGCAGGAGTGACGATAGGGTCTGTAGGTGGGGGGTGAAAAAACGATCCTCCTTCTGCAATCAGGATCGATAAGGCGACGAGCATGTACAAGATGGACAGGTGGGTGGTGTCATGTACTTTCATATTGGTAACCGCCAATCCATTTTCCAGGTTGCTGAGATGTAGTACCTGGAGGCTTATGGGTTCGTCCATGGGAATTGTTGTCAAATTCTGGATTCGTGGCAGGTCTATTTCGAAGTCGTCAATCATTGAAGTGGCGGCCTCGACGTACTTGGTCCCATTGGCGGATATAGAGCAGTTATCATATTTTATGAGCATAGATCCACTGAAGACCTTGCTCGAGATGCAATTGGAGGTGATGTTCAAGTTTTCCACGTTGAGGATCACCATCATTCCCTTTATAGGAATGAAGATCTGCGGTTGGTGTCCTCTTTGTGTTGTGCTGCAGGTTGCTTCCTTGTCGTCCAGAAGGCTGTGGAGGCATTCCGTGATATTCGATGTTAAAGGAGTTTCGCAAACATGTGTACTACCCACTTTTATGCAAGGTGTATCTATAATCTTAATTTCTAAACCATTCTTAATAATAACATTTGGTACATTTACATAAAGAGTTTTGTTAAGTGGTAATGCAATTAGGCGGTACAAATTGTAAGATTGTTGTGACAAAATTGGTACTTTTATATTGAATGTGAGTGTTTTGTTGGCAGTAGTGGACTCTAATGAAAGCACATTATATACCTCATGTTCTAGTTGAACTTCTACCTTTTGGTCTGTTAGAAATGTTCTTATTTTTTCCATCTCGACTGGATTTAGCAAGTATTTTGGGACAATTTTTAATTTAGCAAAAAGTTGGCTTTCCGCGATGTTAGTTATGTGATTATAAAGTAGGTCTATATTAAATCTGTATATTGAATAAGCTGAATGTTCCTGTGTTCCTCGTCCATCTGTTTAAAAATTTTGTTTTGGTATGAATTCATGAAGTTGTCTATGAGTTCCTGTTCCTTGTTTATATGTTCGGTTATTTCTTCGAATCTTATGAGGGTCTCATTTTTAAAAATATTGTTCATTTCGGAATTTTCATGTAAGTTTTCTAGGTCCCTATAAATCCTTGCTTCGTCATTGGCGTCCATGTTTCCTGAAACTATTTTTACTATGTGGCCTAATCCGTTAATGAGTCCCCTTCTGAACCTACTTTTCTCATTGTTGGGGAGTAAAGAGCTTAACCTTTGTTGGACTTGGAATAGTGCTAGCATTCCCTAAATTGTTAGCGGCACTAATGGTGGGGCTAGTAGTCCTAGAACCCCCTGTAGCGTGACCGGAATCCATGATCAAAATTTCCTCCTCTCTAATTTCAGGTAAGCTAGTACTACTTCTGAGACCTAGTCTGGATTTAGTCTTTTGTACAATAGTTTTATTTGATATCAGGTGAAAGGATACTTATTTGCGTGATTAAAAATTTAGTCAGTTTAGTATACTAATCTTCGGGACTATATTATGTGCTTTAATAAGAATTATTATTTTTTGTGTAAGAAGAAATTAGTGTTCTTATGCGTATTTTTGGAAATTGTTTCCTTAGTGTGTAGGGAATAAGTGTATTTTGTATATAAAGATATATGTATATGTATATTTATAAGTATATATTTGTTGTGTATAATATTTACTGATGTTTGTATAGTATTATGTTGAGAATCTGTAAGACAGATAATATTAGTGTGTGTGTGTTTCTTTTTTTTTGTGATGGGGTAACCATGGGACAAAGTGGCTGGTCAGTTGCTGGGTAACAAGGAGTTCTTTATACTAAAAAAGTTGTATGTAAAAATTTTAAACTTTGAAAAAAATTTTGTTTAATTCGGTTTATATTTTTTTTTTGAGTGTACTGTCAATGGCAACAATCCAATTTTATTAGGAGTTCTTTTCAATCATGTTGTCGACTTGTTTTTTTTCCCTTGGTCAGCGAGTTCTGAGTTTGTGTTTTTCTTTCCCGCAACAATGTATGTGCTCTTGTCGAGTCTGAGACCCAACGTATCAGGTTTCGTGGCAAGAGCATAGAGCAAAGAGGAGAGGAGAAAGGAAAACAAAAATAATTCATCGAGTCGTCGTCGGCTCCCGGATCCACGCTCCCCCACACATATATGTATATATATACATACATACGTAAAAGAACGAAAAGCCCGGAGCAGTGCCGACGTCAGTGGTAACTCCTCTCCCCCTCCTCCATGTAGATGGAGTGCTCGACCACGAAAGCATAACCAATTTATTTGTGTGAGTGTATGTTGCGAATTTTAACTTGGGATTTGTGGGGGCTCCAAAAAATTGAAGATGTGCATCTGTTATTAATTTGGGTCAGCTTTTTGGTCGCAATTGATATGGGTTCAAGATAAAATTTTCGTTGTATGATTTTTGTTTGGAATATTTTAATTTGATAATCTATAATAATGCGCGATGCATTTTGTGCCAATCGGTGATAATGGTCACAATTGATATAGATATATTTATATCTTTTTTCAGATTTAGGTATCCATATTTTAATGCGCGGTGCATTCTGCGCCAATCGACGATGATGGTCACAGTAAATATAGATTTTTGTAAAAAAAATTTTGTGTAGGCTTTTGAACAGAATTTTTGGTTTTATATGTCCATAATAATGCTCGATGCATTTTGCGCCGACCAGTGATTGGTGGTCACAATTGGTATAGATATATTTTTTTTTAGATTTAGATATCCATATTTAATGCGCGATGCATTCTGCGCCAATCGACGATGATGGTCACAGTGAATATAGATGTTTCTAAAAAATTTCTTTTGTGTGGGCCTTTGATCAGAATATTTGGTTTTATATATCCATAATAATGCGCGATGCATTTTGCGCCGACCAGTGATTGGTGGTCACAATTTGGTATAGATATATATTTTTCAGATATAGATATCCATATTTAATGCGCGATGCATTCTGCGCCAATCGACGATGATGGTCACAGTGAATATAGATGTTTCTAAAAAATTTCTTTTGTGTGGGCCTTTGATCAGAATATTTGGTTTTATATATCCATAATAATGCGCGATGCATTTTGCGCCGACCAGTGATTGGTGGTCACAATTGGTATAGATATATATTTTTTTAGATTTAGATATCCATATTTAATGCGCGGTGCATTCTGCGCCAATCGACGATGATGGTCACAGTGAATATAGATGTTTCTAAAAAATTTCTTTTGTGTGCGCCTTTGATCAGAATATTTGGTTTTATATATCCATAATAATGCGCGATGCATTTTGCGCCGACCAGTGATTGGTGGTCACAATTTGGTATAAATATATATTTTTCAGATTTAGATATCCATATTTAATGCGCGATGCATTCTGCGCCAATCGACGATGATGGTCACAGTGAATATAGATGTTTCTAAAAAATTTCTTTTGTGTGGGCCTTTGATCAGAATATTTGGTTTTATATATCCATAATAATGCGCGATGCATTTTGCGCCGACCAGTGATTGGTGGTCACAATTGATATATATATATTTTTTTTTTGGTAAACAAGCACATATTCTCTTTTTTTTTATTAGACCTCACTAACTCGCTGACTTGGATTGTATTTAATTATTTGCACTTTTTATTCTGCCGCCACATTGGCGTTTCTCTGTTCTTTTCCTTCTTTTTCCCATTACCACTTTGTCCCTTAGCTCACCGAATTATTTACATAGTAACAATAATGATGATCCTGGTGATTTCCATCCTTTGGTTCTTTTAAAAACCGGCTGCGCCAATTATGTTAGTGGTCCGGGAATAGGCTGTCTTCTACTTCAGTAATTCTTGGTTTAAGATTTGAGTTTAATAAATGCGATCTGCCTCTTTTAGGTGTCGTTATAAGACTGATTTTTATTCTCGCTCTGAGTACAAATGTAAGCTAACTTTAGAGTGGGGTACATATGCTGTGTTTGCGAAATAGCCTAGGTCAGCATTTTCGGCCGGATGCCTGTGGCCCAGTTGTTTATAAGATTCAGCTCTGGGAGTCGGCTGAGTCGGCGGTCCGATGTCCGGGTTGAACGGCACCGCCGTTAGTGGGACATTGCCCGAGGGGGTTTGGGTGGAGGTGATGTCATCTGCAAGACATCAGCGGTAACTCACGCGCTGTATTGAAGCGGTTTACTAATGTTTCGGCATGCTTGTTCGCAGTGTTTTGCTGTGCTGGCAGAGGTCTTGATAATGACTTATAGAATTTGTCAAAATCAATTTTTATATTATGAAGTGTTTCATATATATCTTTCAATTCCATTATCTAATGGATTATGGGCACTCCGGACACTTACGGATACTATGTATATTATGTGTAGCATAGGATATTATATCGGGAGTTTGGTCCCGTATCAAGAGTGGTTCTAAAGCACTCTGCAGAATTCATATTTTTTTCATTCACATAATTTATATTTATTTATTTTGTTTTATTTAATTTTTTTTATTTTCATTATACCTAAAAATAGAATTTTGTTCTTTAATACATATGCATTTATATTTAATATATCACTATATCGATATACATATTATCTTTAGCTGGTTCTTTTTTTCTTAGTTGAACATCTTTTTATAATTATTGTGGGTGCTTATTTTATATTTTGTACAGATTTATCCAGATAGATAGATCCAGATATTTAGCCTGGCTTTCGTTTAAGGCTCTCTTTGATATACGTTTATTATGAAATATATATGCCTTGTACAAGATTGGCCATATTTTTAATTACATTTTTGTTTTCTCTTTTTATACCCTTTACTCGTAGCGTAAAAGGGTAAAAAAATTATGTAACAGATAGAAGAAAGCGTTTGCGATCCTATAAAGTATATATATTCTTGATCAGGATCAATAGCGAAGTCGATTGAGCCATGTCCGTCTGTCCGTTCGTCTGCCCGTCTCTCTGTATGAACGCTGAGATCTCAGGGACAAAAAGAGATACAAAGTTGAGATTAACCATGAAGATTCTTGAGGTCCCTAGCAGCGCAAGTATATTACAGCATCCTGCAACGCCCCTCTAACGCCCACAAATAACAAAAAACTATCTATGAAATCTCAGGAACTATTAGAGCTAGAAAGATGAAATTCTTTAGATGCCAGCGCATCTGGTAATACTGCTCACAAGGCTCAAAAGACGGTTTTCGGACTTTCTAGAAAAGCTGATATCTCGGTAACTTCAAAAGGTAGAAAATTCGGATTAAGCATGTAGGTTTTCATAATGCTTCCAATGCGAATTGTATTTTTCCGATCAAGCCAGAATGTATAATCTTAAGATGCCAGCGCATCTTAAAGTTCGGATTAATCATGGAGGTTTTTATAATGCTCCAAATGCAAATTAATATTTTCCCATCTAGCCGCGTCAACCCTAACGCCCACAAAGTCTCGGAAACTATATGAGCTACAAAGTTTTGCTTAAGAGTACGTATTTAAGAGATGCCACTGCAACTTTCCACAAGTTTTCATCCGGCCACGCCCACTCTAACGACCACAAAAACTGAGGCGTATAACTTATTTCTGTAAATATCTATCGACTTCTTAAATGGAACATTATTTCGGTATTTATGAAGAAATTTATGTTATAAGGCCTCACATGGGTAGTAACGTCACCATCAGTTACTCAACGTTTATTCGCCGACAATAGGTGGCGCTTGCGGAATTTTAACCAGCAAAATGAATATTTTAAAATTGTGTAAAACAGTAACGCGGCCTAGAGCTCTGATTTTACTTCCGTTAAGGCTGAGTCCAGGGCAGCTACTACGGAGATTGGTGAACGTCTGCGTTTACTCGAATGTTCCAGTTCATGGCCCATTGGTAAAACGCATCCAGGTACTCTTGCAGTGCAGATGGGGCAGCCAAAATACTTTTGCTTTTGGTTAGGACAGCAGTGTCGTCGGCATAGGTCGCAATTGGGACGTCTTATTCTTCAACTTCAGTGATTGGTGTTTTTGTAGACATATCTGAAGAAGAGATGGAGTACAGGGTAGGGCCGAGTACGCTACCTGGTAGAAGGAAGCGTTTCCGACCCTGTGAAGTATATATATTCTTGATCAGGATGAATAGCGAAGACAATTGAGCCATGTCCGTCTGTCCGTATGAACGCTGAAATATCAGGAACTATAAGAGATACAAAGTTGAGATTAACCACGAACTTTCTTGAGGTCCCTACGCAGCGCAAGTTTATTACAGCATCCTGCCACGACCACGCTTCCAAGTCCAGCCAGCAAGTATTCCAATACTGAACGAATCCATCTTTCAGCTGGAGGTAGATATATCGCCGCTAATGGTACATTTCCTTCTGAGGTCTGTAATGGCAGACACTCGCAATCTGTCTGTCGTTGGTAGAGGCGGGGGGCAGGGGATTGTGACTCAGAGATTCCTTTAATGACTCCAGAACCACCTCTACTATTGCCACTGGGGTGATGGGCATGGTAGGTAAGGTAGCCTGGTAAGTAGATGCGCTGACCATCGCGCATTTGAGTTTCTGTGACGAGCATTATGTCAATGTTATGAACGCTGAGGAAAATTCGAAGCTCTTCGGATATTTGAATTAAACCACGGGCGTTCTACAATCCAATAATTATTGTTGGGTGAATCATTTCGGCAATCGTGCAATGAGAACCTATACCAGCTCTCTGAAAGCCTTATTGGACTCTGTCTTGTTTGGTATTGATGTCGCGGATGACATTATCTATCGCAGAGAATTTATGGTTGAGCTTAGGGTCGGAAGGAGGGCTAGCATCACTCTGTGGAGTAGTACTAGTCCCTACTTGCATATCCTTGGGTCGAGCTTTATCAGCATACGACATGTTTGTTCTTAGTGCCTCAGTTGGTATGACTGGGCAGCTTTTATCTTTCGAGATGTGATTACCGCCACAGTTTACGCACATTGGAACTACTAACATGTTTACCACAACATTTACCACAGACGGGATCCAGGACACAGTAGTTTTGAGAGTGCCCAAACATATGGCAGCTTTGCCATTGAAGTAATTCCTTTCTACGGGAAGCACGCTTGACAGTGTTTCTATGTCTTCCCTGTCGTTTTCTTTGTAGTAGTAGTAGTTAAACATTACTCTGTAAGCCTCGTCTTCTTTTAGCTGGTGGTGCCAAAATTTGCAGTTAAGCGTAGTCAGTGTTTTTACAGTAACTCGAAAAGCGTCAGAGTTGACTGTATAAATGCTGGAAACACGAAATTTGGAAATACGAATTTTTTAGTTTGAGGAGCCGATGTTAAGGTCGAGAGATTTTACCAATAATACCGGATCACTTACGTTCGGAACACAAGTAGCAAGGATCTTGTTGGATTTTACAGATAGACCATCTCAGCCAAGGACACGTGCATCTGCGTTAAGAGTGTCAACATACTCCAGGTCCTGTTCCATTTCATCTGCTTCATCAGCCAGACTCGCGAATCGATTGTTACCCAATGACTTTGCAGAAGAATGATCGGCCGGCTTGTTGAGCGGTATAGTGGCCTGAACCTTAGTTTTGCGGATCGGGGGCGGGGCCACGCTTTTACGTTTTCGGTTGACATTTCGCATAGAAGCTTGGAAGGGGCATTTCAAATCAGTTGTCTTATTCTCCAACGAAGTTATTACACTTGGCAGCGGAGTAATAGTCGAGCAAATGCAGATGGCGCAGTTGCAGCTATAGTGTACGTAGAAGAGTTGCACAAGTTTGCTTGAGCATTTTAAATGGTGCAGGATCCCTCAATCTGGTTCCCGACGTGTTGTCTCGGGTTAATGAAGAAGTGATAGCCGCGGTGGACTTGCGAGACGGATTACTTTTAGATTTGAGCTCGGAGCATTTTAAATCGGGGGAATACACCGATTTAGTGAATAAAGTGAAGGCGAACGAAACTAATTTTCCTGACCTTAAGACTGAGGAAGGTTTCGTTTATCGTAAGGCCGAACACCTAACAGGAGATCGCATGCACGACGAATTCGCGTGGAAACTTTGGGTTCCAAAGGAGTTAGTTCCCGAAATACTAGCGAAAGCTCACGATAGTCCCTTGTCGTCTCATGGGGGCATCCATAAGACCATCGAAAGAGTTAGGCGTTACTATTTTTGGCCTGGGCTAGTGCCTGATGTAAAGGCTTATGTGAATGCTTTCGAGGTATGCAGGACCACGAAGCCATCAAATTGCGTTTTACGACCGCCCTTAGGGAAAGCTCCAGAAATCGATTTTTCCAACGGTTATTTATGGATTTTCTCGGACCTTATCCTAGATCGAGAAGCGGCCATGTGGGTATTTTTATTGTCTTGGACCATTTTTCCAAATACGTTTTTCTGAAACCTGTTAGGAAAATTGACACAAGTACTGTGGTTAAATATTTGGAAGAAGGATTGTTCTTAACGTATGGAGTGCCAGAAACCGTAGTGTCCGACAATGGCTCTCAGTTCCGTTCTCATGCGTTTGGCAAATTAATGGAACAGTATCGCGTAACTCACACCTTTACCGCGGTACATTCTCCCCAAGCCAACGCTTCCGAACGTGTAAATCGATCGGTGATATCGGCAATAAGAGCATACATACGGCCTGATCAGAGGGATTGGGACGAAAATTTAAGTAAAATATGCTGTTCGTTGAGATCAGCAATGCATTCAAGTTAAGGGACCTCGCCTTACTATATGGTGTTCGGGCAACACATGATCACTTCCGGGACCACGTATTCATTGTTGAGAAAGTTAAACTTATTAGACGATCGAGCGCTGAAGTTAGACCGTCAGGATTCTTTGGAAGTTGCACGAGAAAATGCGTGTCGGCAAATCAGAGAAAGCACGACGAAAACGAGAAGAGTTACAATTTGCGGTCTCGAAATGTGACTTTTAAGGAAGGGCAAGAAGTGTATCGGAGAAATTTTAGGCAGAGCTGTTTCCAGTCTGGCTACAACGCTAAATTTGGACCGTCCTTTGTTAAGTCCAGGGTTCGAAAGAAACTATGAAGCGTGTATTACGAGCTAGAGGATTTGCAAGGGAAATTGATAAGAACTTATCACGCGAAGGACTTAAAACAATAGCGCCTCTTCAGTCGGAATCAGTCTAGGGTACCAGGAATAGAATACCCTAGCCTGAATGTTTCGGGGGGGCTTTATAGCGGCGACTGAAGAGTCATTTCCCAATAAAATAAATAAAGAACTAAAATTATTATATGGGCTTTATATTTTGTTTTTTTGGTAATCGATAGCTAAAGGGAAGCTTTTACTTCGGGAGTTGCCCAATGGCTAAGACGCAGAATCAGCTGCAGCAGGGAGGCTTAGGAAAGCTGCAATGTTTCGGTAACCTAAATAGAATGTAGGTTGATCCATTCTCGGTCTTTTCTGTCGAAACCCTCACGAAGTGCCGACGCAAGCTAATATCACTCTCCGCGAGTTTAAAATTTTCACCAGCGCCAGATCCCGCAAGTGCAAAGTGGTTTTATTTTTATCCCAAATACCACATTTGCGCCAGTGAAAAGGGCAGCCTAAGCCTAGGTTCGTGGGTTTTTTTTTTGGTTCGTCGCGGCGTTATAAAAGCGCGACCTCGTCGCAGTCGTATTATAATTTGTCAGGTGAATATAAAAAAAATATTTTTTTAATACCTCCAGGGTACTTATTGTGGCCGTTCTTCCTCCTGGTGGAGGCTCCCAGATTAGAAGCGGCTAAACCCCATCCGGTTAGCCCGTGATCCTAGATCATCATCATCATCATCATCATTTTCATCCTCATAAATCATTGGTGGCCGGAAAACTGAGGTTAGGGATGGTATAAGAGAATTTTCGGAGACCCAACGCTGCCCAAGACCCGTTGAGCGAAAGGGCGTTGACCCCCATCAGCTATGGAATATCGAGCAAAGGGGAATTATCAAAAACCGCTAGCCCAGCAGACCAGCCCCAACCTAATGGCGATCACTTTTTTTCTCATCACCATTTCATCCCCCAAATCACGAGCGTTATTAACATGTTTTAATTTTATTTTTTTTATTATTCAATAGTTTTAATTTTTAGTTTAAATTTAAATTAATTACAGGCTTTTAGTGAAGTGAAGAGAAACGAATTCGAAGAATATGAAGATTATTAATTTTTTTTTTTTGTAAATTTTCGCGAAACAAAAATGATCATCAGTTTATTTAAATCGTTTATTTTAATTCTCGTGCGAAAATTAGTTCGTTTTAAAATTCTATGGTGTACCAAAAACCCACTAACTCATTTACAGCAACCCAAAGCAGAGATCGATCTTTCGCCGATGGACTTACAGTGAGTGATTTATTTACCTTTTACACATGCACTGAGAAAAATTTCTCGAGTAGCACTGAATTTTTGAATTTAAAAAAATGTAATTCATTCATCCACACGAACAAAACTAACAAGAGCACGAATTTCATTTAAATGATTTAATTTAATTTAATTAAAGTGGTGACTAACGGATACTCTATCCTTATGAATTTTAAATTTTTATCATATTTTTAATACCCTCATTTAAAATTTATTATCACCTTCATATTGATATTTACTTTTACCAAATTGTATTATATTATATATATACCCATATTTCTTGGAACATTTACATATTAATTTTTATTTTTATAAATTTTACATATAAGTTTCCCTCTCATATAATTAGGATATTTTTTTTATGCAAGCAAACATTTAGGAATAATGCAAAACACTTCATTAGTCATAGCCAAATTTTTTGTTAGTTTTATTCTGAATTAAATCGTATAATGAATTGAAATATCTTCTGTTTGAACTGAGCTGATGACTCCACGGTTGTAGGGTGTTCTAAAGGGTCACTAAAGCATTGCTTTATCGGACTGTGGCCAAAGGTAGGGTGGGCAGTACGCGAGCCTATTTACATCTGTGGCATCGCAAACTTTCTACTTCTCTCCTCTCTCTTTCTTTCTAAATCTATCTTTTACGCGTCGAATTAATTCTTCCGTTCTCCCGGTTTAGTATCTAGCTATCTATCTTGTCGCCAGCACGCTCAATTCTGGACTTTATTTGATATTAAAATGTGGCCGTGTTAGGATTTGTATGAAGCAAGACCTCCATCCCCAAAGCCGCCGAGCTAGAGCCGGACTCTATAGCGTGCCCTCGCATATACAAATCCTTTCGGAAAAGCGCCGAAGACCGTTACACGCTACAGGCATACGAGCAAGTTTGTCTATTCGGAGAATTCACAGTATTTTCGGGTACATATATTGGTTTCTTCAAACGCCCAGCAAGGGTTGTGTAAGGCATAAGGGACCGCTAACCGTTGAGGAAATTAAAGGCGCTACTCATCTGCTCATTCAGGGAATCTAGCGATCTCATTCAAAATTCTCAACAAAATTCTTCTTCAATAAAATAATATAAGAATAAAATAAGGTAGACCATCTAGAATTTTATCAACTTTAGAAGACATGTGGCCCATTGATACATATTCCTCCAGATCCAAATACATTTCTTTTAAAGGAGGATCTTGGGCAATCTCCCTTTAAGCGAATAATCTATGTTTCGCAACGTCGGGTCAGAACGACCGACGGCCGACGAACCGGTAATCTCCCGGACGACATTCTTTGAGTATTTTTCCTAAAGTGTTGTTCACAATGTTGCTGCTCACAAGTATGGACTTTAGAGTTAGGCGACAAGGCTCCACAGACACACCCTCTGCAGGGTGGCGTCGAGGAAATGCTCCGCGAAGGACTTAGACTGTGGCCGGAACTCCGGTTTGACACAGAGATGCACATCACCTCGACAGAGTTTCAAAGAATCAATATGCGCGATAAGCATGTCAAGTTTTTGGTGCTTGAAGAAGATTGGATCTGGATTGGATTGAATTGAATATTTTCAGGCACCCTCCACCCACTGGTGCTCACCGCTTGATCCGGATGATTACCAGAAGAATTTTTTAAAACATAAAAATTGGACGACAACCTCCTGCTTCCTATTCACAACTCCACTATTGCTTGGGCATTAGTTTTACCAATGTCCCGCAAACTCATACCCACGCCCTCTCTTTTGGTGAGTAGTCTCTGAGCGAGCTCATCGGTCACAAAAGTTACTTGTGAACCAGCCGAGTGTATTGCTCTTGAATAGTTATAGAGAAGGGCAGTATACTGTGTAAATTTTAAATGGGCCGCTAGCTATGTTCGCGTTATTAAGAGCAACGGATTGTTGGCCCTTGTCTTGTTGCTGTTGTTGTCTTTCGCGGCTTTGACTTTACAGGGTCCACTAACTATTGTCTTGGTGGTCGGCATTTTTTCAGATTTTGTTTTGGATGTTAAATTTGAGGAGATTAATACCTTGATATTTGGCATACGAGCAAGTTTGTCTATTCGGAGAATTCACAGTATTTTCGGGTACATATATTGGTTTCTTTAAACGCCCAGCAAGGGTTGTGTAAGGCATAAGGGACCGCTAACCGTTGAGGAAATTAAAGGCGCTACTCATCTGCTCATTCAGGGAATCTAGCGATCTCATTCAAAATTCTCAACAAAATTCTTCTTCAATAAAATAATATAAGAATAAAATAAGGTAGACCATCGAGCTCATCGGTCACAAAAGTTACTTCTGACCCAGGTAAAACAAATTGTCCACTTTTCGTTAATACGCTCAAGATAGCTCTAACCGATACAGTCGCATGCAATATATGCGAAGTGGATGGGGTCTCTTGCGTGAGCGTGGTCAAATTGGCAAAATCAAATCTCTGTTGTACATTTAGGGATGCGAAAGAAGAGCAGTATTGCTAAGCTGAACATTTTTGGGCTTGGAGGCCTCTTCGGCGACCATATGCTGGTATCGCCTGTCCAGAGCCGATTCACATTCGCTCCAAAGCTGAAGCAAAGTATAATCCAATTGTTCCCACCTACGCCCAATTTCTCTGTACTCCTTATTAAATGAATACGTTAGTCATCTCCAAAAGACAGCAGAGAATCACAAAGAGCTCTGAATATCGTGCAAAGTGTCATCTTTGTCAGCAAATGTTTCAAAAAGGCTTATGTTTTTAGGCTTTCCGCTGAAAGTTAAAAGAGCAACGTTCGGCAAGCGGCATTGGGATGGGAGCTTTGCCGGCTCACAAGTCTGCTTTTATTTAATCTCTATGTAATATTCTAAATAATTATATTATTTTTATTATATATAAAATTTGTAAACGATTTTCTAATTCTACAGGACTTAATTATAGTATGCCGTTGTAACTTGAAGGTATGTCCATGTTATGTTGTAAGTTGAAGGTGTTTCCAAGTTATGTTGTAAGTTGAAGGTGTTTCCAAGTTATGTTGTAGACATCAATAATGGAATACTTCAAGTTATGTTTTAAGAAATGAATAGACTTGCACGCCAGTGCAGTTTGAGTGTAGGTTTTATAATGTTCTTTTATTTTAAGTCAAAATGTTCTCTTACCCTAAGTACATAAGTTCAACGCGCACTGCGCTACCGGTAGAGCCGGCAAAGGCGCGGCTGCATTATATATTTCTTATATGTATATGCTTATGCTTAGGTGACAATGGACATGCATGCTTGTCTTACGTAAATACTTTAGAGTGAGAGATAGCATAGCATGCATAGGGCACTGGCGGTCAGCTTGCATATGCTGACTTAGCCGAATTCACAAGTGGCCGATCATATTACGCGCTCACTTGAGTTTGTTTTGTTTATTGTAATTTGTTGTGGCTACACAAAGTGTTGCTGCCACATAAGTGCCAAAGTACACTCGATACAATTGGTAATCACTGTGTACACTCGATATGTATGGCATATGTGCATATTACATCTCACTCTTTTTGAAAATAACGTCATGTAGTGGAGTTATTTTAATTTATTGTTTTTAAAGGTTTTAAAATCTAAAATTGAAATATTGAAAAGAATTACTTTAATTAAACTTTCTCTTTTTTTCATATAAAATTTGAAATTTATATAAAATATAAAATTTAATTTTCTTTGTAGTTTAAAACTTTTTTTTTTTAATTTTTTTTTTCATGTTAATATTGGCATTTTAATGTAAATAATAAAGCAAATATCTATATATTTTTAATGTAAATAATAAAGTAATTATATATATATTTTCAATGTAAATAATAAAGTAATTATATAAAAATTTTATGTCGGTTGATCAAGCCGGGTTTTTTAAAATATTTTTTTTTAATTGAATATTTATACCCGTTACTCGTAGAGTAAAAGGGTATACTAGATTCGTTGAAAAGTATGTAACAGATAGAAGGAAGCGTTTGCGACCCTATAAGGTATATATATTCTTGATCAGGATAAATAGCGAAGTCGATTGAGCCATGTCAAGAATCTTCATGCTTAATCTCAACTTTCTATCTGCTATAGTTCCTGAGATCTCAGCGTTCATACGGACGGACGGACAGACGGACATGGCTCAATCGACTTCGCTATTGACCCTGATCAAGAATATATATACTTTATAGGGTCGGAAATGCTTCCTTCTATTTGTTACATACTTTTCAACGAATCTATTGTACCGGTTTACTCTACGAGTAACGGGTATAAATATGCAACGCAGTGCATGGAGAAAAAAAATATGATGTGCGCTCTAGGAAGCGCTGCCGGTCTCCTTTCTTAGGTCGTCAGACTGGCTTGTGCTGGCTGCAGGTTGTTGAATTTTTTATGGGGCACCGGTGCTGGCTTCACAGGTGCATGGATAAGATAATTATGTGCGCTCTAGGAAGCGCTATCGGTCTTCTTTCCGGCCTTGGTTCCACAGGTAATCTTGCAATAGGGCGAGCAGAGTGGTCCCTCGCAGTCGTGTGGGCACTTCTTCTTTAGCTTTGGTATTTCCTTTTTCAGCGGTGGCGGTAATTTCGGATTATTTTTTGCGATATTTTTAATTGCAGCGTGTGGCTGTGGCTTGACTTTTTCTTTGATTAAGAATTTTTTTTTATGTGTTTATCTTCGGCATGAATTTTCACCGAGTTGTCTCATCTTAATTTACTTCCGCTATTTAGTAGCTTGAATAATTCAGCACACAATTTTGCACACATCACACTCTACTCACTGCGGTACAGAAAAATTTCCATTTTTTTTTCGCATTTAAAAATTCTAAATTTCTTGTTTCTTGTTTCTTTTTTTTTTGGCAAATTGCGAGTTTTTGTAGTTTTTTTATTTTGTTCCTATGTTAAGTCCTTAGATGTCCGTCCATCGCCGTCACGGTCGCCATGTAATATACGCAGTCCAGTCCTCGCATCCCATCCAGTGGTAACCAAATCGATTTGTGTGTATATTCCTATTGATTCATTATTCTCGTTCTTTTAGTTGGAGCAGCCGTTGTTGCCGCTCCAAGCTCCCAAATGGTTATTATCCTTTACAATATTTTTAGGAGTCGGGAAGTCTAAACTCTCGTAGCTGCGCTGCCAACAGCGGCAGCGGAGAGACGGTTATATATTCTTAAGTATATAGCTATGATCGCTTAAGCGGAGGTATATGCACAAGAAGAAGAAGTCTGCTCGTATTACATTTATGATGCATATCCAGTTTCGGCGTGCGGCTAAGGCACAGCGAGCATTTGGAACTTCGGTCACTTAAGGTTTATGACAGAGACCTCGAATTACGTAAACACTGCGACAAAGTGTTACAGTGTGTGCCACTCTTAGTACTCTTGGTACAGTGGGTGCTCGATATATATTTTATATATGTGTTTTATTTAAAGTTTTCCCGCCCCCCCCCTCCCCCCCCCCCCCCCCGACCCACACCCCCCTTCCTCACCCCCCATCCAAAAAAAATTTACAAAAAAGCAGAAAACTGTTGCTAACTGTTGAAAAAAACCTCAAAAAAATAATTATAAAAATAAAAAAAGAGGAAATCGCCTTGATACTACCATTTTGGCCTTAACCACTCTGATGGTGGGCATGAAAGGAAGAGGTTAGGAAATTATGAAATAGGGTGAACGTTTTAGAAACTGACTTCGAGCGACGCTACCCGGTACCAGAGATACCACTACCACTAATGCGTCCGCGTACGGAGTACGGAACTCGCGCGAGTCTTCGGCCGCATACCGAGATTGCGTGTAAGGGAGCTTGTGACTTTTGAGGGAGATTCCGAGAAATACAACTCTTGGATTAATAGGGCTCAATCCATTGTTAACGATTTCGAGGTCGAGTCAAAGAATTAGGGCAACGCTGACATGCCACTCAATGCCTATAACGTGCGGGATGACGATTGGGCAGAGGTCAAACGGGTATTGGCATTACACTTTGCCGATAAACGAGATGTTGGTACGCTTGAGTACGAACTAGCTCAAATGACCCAGGGAAACCAAAAACAGGACGACTTCTACCTTAGGCTCAATAATCATGTTTCGCTCATAATGAATAAAATTAAGAGCATGAATTATTGTACGGAGATAACCGATGCTTTTCTTGCCGGTCAAAGGGCCAAAGCCCTTAATGCCTTTATAGGGTAGTAAACTAGCGACGCTTCTAGGCTTCTAAAAATCCGTTAGTCTGCGGACGTCCACGAGGCATTCTCTATTTGCCTAGAATTACAAAAGATAGAACCAAGGAACCGTGCGCCAAGGGCGCCTTTCTTTAGACAGGCCTTTAGCCAAAGTCACCAGACGAATCAGTTTAGTAATAACCATTTAAACCATAGGGTACAGATTAATTCGGGATACAACTTTGCTCCCAGCGGAAGCCCGCAGAGCCCTCCAAGATTCCAGGGAGCTAGAGCAATCAAGCTTGAGTCAAACCATTTAGGCCAAAGTTATAGATCAAATTTTACCTCGCGTCAAGGAGAGGCCGGTGGCATCAAACGAAGCCCGAGCGCTAATTTCAATTTAAACCCCTTCCGTAAAGCCCAAAGGCTTTACCATATCCAGTCCACCCCGTTATCAGACCCCGTTCCTAATGAGTGTTTTCAACAACATTCTGGTAATGAGGGGGAGGAGCTGGAACACTCATCGCAAGGGGTAGAACATTGCTCTCCCTTGGAGGAGATACAGTGTATTGGTGATGGTGAACAAAATTTTATGACCGACGCCTCTCTAGTATACCATACATAGAGTATGGGACTAAAACAGGGGCCAAGCTACAATTTCTAATAGACACCGGCGCTAACACTATAGCATTACCCATACCGTTTGTCGTTCAGTCCGCAGGGGGTAATGTTAAAATAACGCATTGTATCACTGGACAATTTTTTAAGCCGATTGGGAACAATACCGTTCTCACCTTTTTTGTCCTTCCCGGACTAACATCATTTGAGACGACACCCTAAGAACTTTAAAAGCCCTGATCGAAAGGAAAAATGACCTCTTGACAATATCACCCGATATCAAGATTCCCTTTCTGGCTAAAAAATCCTTAAATGTACACCTACTGTTAGATAAAAAGCACCCTGAGTCTGCAAAGGAAGCTTTAAACGCTCTTATTAGCGAGTATTTCAAAATATTCGAGCCACTCTCACAAGGAGAGGCCGTAGACACGAGCGTTAGGGCTGAGATTCGCACAAGCACCCCAGACCCTATATACACAAAGAGCTATCCCTACCCTACCAACATGAGAGGGGAAGTGGATAGACAGATAGAAGAACTCTTGCGGAATGGGATCATCAAGTCCCTATAACTCCCCGGTCTGGGTAGTATCAAAGAAACCCAAACCGAACGGAGAGAAGCAATACCGCATGGTCATCGATTTTAAGCGCTTGAATGCTGTCACGATTGCAGACACTTATCCTATACCGGACATAAACTCCATTTTGGCAAGCCTAGGGAAAGCCAAATATTTCATTGCTCTCGATATAACCTCGGGATTCCACCAGATTTATATGTTGGAGTCTGATACCCTAAAAACAGCATTCTCTACAATGAATGGGAAGTACGAATTTCTTCGCCTTCCGTTTGGTCTAGAAAATGCCCCAGCGGTGTTTCAAAGAATGATCGATGATGTGTTACGGGAACATATCGCCAAAATTTGCTACGTGTACATAGACGACATAATAGTTTTCAGTGAGGACTATGAAAGCCACTGAACCTGGAGAAAGCCAAACTGCAGGTCAACTTAGAAAAAACCAATTTCCTATCAACTCACGTTGAATTCTTAGGATATGTAGTAACTGCTGATGGTATCAAAGCAGACGAGAAAAAGGTAGAGGGTGTCACAAAAATGAAACCACCTACCAATGTAAAGGAATTAAAGAGCTTTCTCGGCATGACATCTTACTATAGGAAATTTATTAAGGATTATGCAAAGGTCGCGAAGCCACTAACTAATTTGACTCGAGGAGAGTTCGCTAGGATTAAGTCGTCACAGTCGAAAAAAGGTCCCATTGAACTCGACGAGGCCGCGATGAAAGCCTTCAATGACTTAAAATCTATCCTTTCATCCTTTCACTTAACTACTGACGCGTCGAATTATGCTATCGGGGCAGTCCTTTCTCAAGTAGACGCTGGCAAGTGATAGGCCAATAGCGTATATCTCTCGGTCCCTGACTCAGACGGAAGAAAACTATGCCACCAATGAAAAGAATATGCTCGCCATAGTGTGGGCCTTAGATAATCTTCGGTCTTATTTGTATGGTGCCGGGTCCATCAAGATTTACACCGATCACCAGCCTTAAACATTTGCCCTAGGCAATAGACATTTTTAACGCTAAGTTAAAACGTTGGAAGTCCCGTATTGAGGAATACAATTGCGAACTAATATACAAACCAGGGAAGTCGAATATAGTGGCCGATGCACTTTCAAGGGTTACAACTTACGTTAACCATCTGGGCTCTGGCACCGATACCGCCTCCGAGTCGGATTCTATAGCTACAATTCATAGCGCTCTTTAAGACGCATCTCATTTAATCCCCCACGTTGAAACACCGATTAACGCCTACCGAAATCAACTGATTTTTCATCCAGGCCTCTCCTATTACCCCCCCTTTTCCCCTACAATCGAAATCAGCAATCCATGTTCGCGAAACACTATTGGATGCACTCCATTACTTCACGGCGCATAGAATGATAGTTACGGATAACGAAAGCGGCCTTCTATGCCCAACTGTCCTAAACTACCTTCGAACTTTGGAAATTGAGCTAAAAGGCGAATATCCCACTTTTAAACCAAACAAGCTTATCTCAATTGTTGTAGACAGATACAATAACTCTGTCGACCTCGGTGACACATAAAAACCCGTTGACATTTTTTTCTACCAAACTTCTAGAATAAACTACCATGGGCTATCTAATTTTAAACAACAAACACTTGAGGACATCTCGAGGCCTCATTGAGCACCAACAAAACTTAACCAATAATGGGCGCAATAAAAATAGAGGCGACCCAATTTCCATATGAACAAGGGTGACACCGTGTATGTCGCCAATAAACAGATTAAAAACCAAAAGAAAAGCAGTGATTCAAGGCGAGGAGGTTGAAGATGACCGAAAGGTCACTATCAAAACAAGGTCGGGAAAAATCTTTCATAAATCCCATTTAAGAAATTATTTTTTTGATCAACAGTGTAGTTCATATTTTCTCGACAGGGAAGACTGGCAACAGAATATCATAACTCCTCAAAATATTGAAATTTATCTATGCAAAAGTGCGTACTGAACGTTTTAGCGACTCATAACCCCTTCAAACACAAACAAAGGAACAATAGACATAAACGAAAAAAAACTCAATAATTCAATTCAAAAACCTCTCATAACAGGGGAACATTTAATCAAAAATGCACATTGAACCACTTCAAATAAAATTTTTTAGTAATAAGGACATGAGGGAATACACAGCAACCAAATACCAAGAACACCAACATTAGGTTTAAGATAAAGAAACTCTTTTATTGATAAGAATCTACATTTCATGTGCACGTAATCTTCTGCCGACGTTACAAGTGCGTCCACAATCTACGTAAATATAAACCTCTACATTTTCAAACAGATGCACCGGTTGTCCCCTCGGCTACCAAGGCACCAGTTCGAGGACCAATGGCGTTTTCAAACTGGCTCACGAAATCAATCTAGGCCACATGCAGCAACTCATCGACCAGGTGGCAAACGAGAAGGCGAGGGTAATAAACCGATCAAACGTATCAATGCACTTGTTGGTCATCATCTGCAAACACGTCCAGAAGGGAATCTCAGTGGCGTATTCTCAGAAGCAACACGAAGACAACGGTCAATCGGATCAAGAGATCAGCCCAGCAGCCTGTGATCACCTGACAATCTGATTGGAAGCGACCTTCTGAAAAAGTGGAGGACAGCTGGCGAGAACAACAATCAGCAGATTCTTGATCAATACTGTTGTTTTGCGACACAACACACGAGCGTTCCGAGGGAGTGCACGACGACGGCCGGGCCTCCTCCACAAAGTTAAATTATGACAGTGAACCAGGGCCAATTGAAATACTGAAGGGGTCTGCTAACCAGAGAAAATTCGATGGTCAAAACAAATGACCTCCGGACGACGATCATTCGATACAATATTATTGGCGGAGGTGGACAGCCTCCATATCAAAACGTTGTCGAGGCCGTCGAATCTTTCAACCCTACAACTGACAAACGGGACTGCTCCTTTTTTACAACTAGCAAAACCAAGGTAGTGATAGAGGGAAGGATTGATGAAAGGATCAACCCAATGATATCCGATGGGAAACAAAGTTATCTTGAGATATTACACCATTGGCGATGGACCGCCTTGAAACCTCCTCGGAAAGTGTGTATCCACTGGCGCATCATGGTCTCTGATGAGTAGTGACTTGCCTGGAGAGAATGCATTGGGCCTTGAAGACTGTTCAAAGGCAGGCCAGCCTGAATCTGACTTTATCTCTGATGATCAACCAGGAACAGGAAGAAGACTTATCGATGACGGATCAATTTTCCTAACCAAATTCAATCAACGGTATCTCACCATTACGAAACAGAAATTAAAGGGCTCTTACGTCATACAATTTAACAACGAAACAATATCACCTTCGGCGACTGGAACCATGGTAGCTCCTCATCAACA
>NW_024572561.1:0-57475 GCF_018153835.1 Drosophila eugracilis
TTAATGGACCCATGCATATTAGACTTGTTAAACACCTTTGGTCCAATTAATGTTAATTTATGAGCAATTTCCGGAATTTTAGATAGTTGTACGTAATTTTTCATGAATGCTATATGATCTACACCGGATAATAGGGACTTTAATTTCCCTGTGTTACTAACTAATGCAGTCGCTCCTAACATAGCATATAAATGACCAGAATTTACCACTCCTACAGACGTATTGGATATATAGTTTTCAATAAGCATCTTAAGATGAACAAAATTGTCAAATCTAAAATTTTGAAATAACTCTTGGCACAAGCAAAACATCTCTGGAACATTTTTTTTGACTTGAGCTGCCAACTACCTAATGGCTGATCAGAGCTGCCAACTTTAATCTAATAGTGTTGCCGTATGGCTTGCATATCAATTTTCCATATTTTCAATTTTGCTTATATGCTTACATTCATATTGAAGTAGATAACGTTATCAGAGCAAAATCGTGGTGTTCGAGAATAAATACAAAGATTGTAAAAAGCTCGAGATTACGCAAAAGCCAAAAAAGCGACCGTTTGCTTTGAAAGAGAAACGTTAAAGTGGGCGCGTCAGGATGCTGAAATAAACTTGCGCTGCTTATGGACCTCAAGAATCTTCATGCTTAATCTCAACTTTGTATCTCTTATAGTTCCTAAGCTAAGTCAACTCTATTTTTGATACTGATCATAATATTGACCCATAATATTCAACAAACGGAAAACCATATCCATATTGAAATTAACAATCATACACAGAGGATGAAATTGAAAATAGTTCCACGAGTATTAGACGCTTTAAAAATGAAATTTCTTTATTTTATAAACTAATAGGTAATATGTAATAGAAAATAGTTATATTGTAGCTAGGAGTTCTACAAAATCGTCGGACTACATGTGAGTTTAATGTTTATTGTAATAAAACGCAATATTGATTCAACTATAATATTTATTATTAGGGAACATACTCATTAAAAAATAATTCAAGTCAATTAATAATTTTCACTTTTCACTAGTTTCCAAGTCCAAATTTGAATTGTCTGTGCCCAAAATGCATTTTCCATAATGCTTTGCCGCTCTTTTTAAGTATTTTTCAATAGTGTCTTGCAGGTCATAAATAGTTATAGACAGTATTTGAGAGCGATATTTCTCAGAATACGCAGGAGATATTTCATATAGAAAATAATCAATGCCAATATTTCCAGGTGCTATAGGCGAGTCTAATTGTTGCAGCACTCCAAGCTTTGCTTCAAATAAAGATTGTTGATCAATTAAATTTTTTTCGGATCGTAGCCAGTCATAAGTTTTCTCAAACACTTCAAGCGTTTTAGTTGAATGCGGGTCCCGATAGCTATAAAAGCTAAAAATTCCACTAGAACTAATCGTTGCACCAGATCCATAAGCTCCATTTTGCTCGCGAACCACCGGTAGAAGATATTTGGCTGTTACTAATTTGGCCAAAATTCGAAGTATGGGTTGTCTTTTTGCAGATATGCAACTGTGAAAAAAGATTTTGCGCAGAAGTTGACTGGAATATTCATCGAGTAATGTCGACAACCAGGTTCAGTAAAATTAATATTATTACATATCTTTGTTTTTTCAAATGTTGTTTACGAATGTTTTGTAACAATCAAAAGCCGTAATATTTTAATTGGCATATATTAAAATAAATCAATAAGATTTCTGTTGGATATTGGAAATGCTATGAGAAAGAATGGACTATGAATCCAATGTTTCCATTGATGAATCTGAGTTGGATGATATATTTAAGGCGTTAGAGTTAGTTGGGGATTCTGGTACTTTGATTTTGTTTGCTTCTTCAATAAGAGCTTTAATAATATTCGACCGCGAGCGATCGATTGGGCTGATTAAAGAGCTTGGGTCTTGTGTGTCGGGTGCAGTGGAGAGAAAAGATTTGTATGAATTTAAAAGAGATGAGATTGGCATGTTCGTGGGAGAGGTCGTGTTGGTTACACTATCGGGCTTCGGAGTTAATGTGTTTGTTGTTGTTTTCGTAGGTATCGTATTTTGGGTTCGGTCGGTTGTGGACGTAGGGCTTGCTGCGCTGGCGACAGAAGCGAAGGTAGTCGATGCGTTGTTATTGTTTATTTGTTGTAAAATATTGCGGGCTTCACGGAAGCTGCATTTCTTGCTTGTTTTTATGCAGAGAAGTTCTCTCTGGAATTGATATTTTGGGCATCTTGGAGAGGAGGCTGGATATCGGCGCTACAGTTTGCACAAAAAATGCGAGTGCAGGGCACTGGAAGATGAGGGGAGAGGTTACAAGAAACGCAAGTTGCAGTGTTCTTGCAGTGTTTCATTGTGTGTCCCAATAGTTGACAAGACTTGCACCTCATAGGATTAGGAAAATATTCCCTAACCTTTACGGTGTGCCAAGAGACGTCAAGCTTTCTTGGTATTTTGTAGGAGTCAAAAGTAACTAATATTTTTCCAGAAGGTTTGGGTTTGCCGTCAACAATTTTCGTGAATTTGTAGACGGGAGTTAACCTTTGATAGGTTTTTTTTTTTTGCTTTGAGGCCAACACTAAGGCTGGCAAAGTGGTTATCCCCAAGATTGGGTGGCCCAGGGGCCATAATAAAGATTATTGCTGTGCACTTGAGAAAAAATATGCAAAAACACACGTGCGCGATAGAAAGAAGGGAAGCGAAAAAATAAGCGAAAGGGGAAGTAGCGAAATTGCAAAAACCACTGACAATTAAGAAGACAACGACTTCCGCACTCGAAGAGAGATAGTCGATGACTAGTGCTATATTATTTGGGATCGTATGATTGGCAACATGAGCAATAAAGGAAAAGGCTTACCAGCACCACCGGGCGCATCTATGAAAAACAGTCCACCGCATTGTTCTGTGATTGCACTCATAATTATGTCATACGCAGTGCTTTGTTCTGGAACCAACTGCGGAAGATATATATCAACGCATGTCTTGACTTCGACAGAATCGAAGTTTGTTTCTCGTTGCACATCACAATCGTACAGATCATTTGCTGGTCGGATTAGAACTGGCTTTACCAGTTGCACCAGTGCCTTGTTAGCTTTTGCCAAGCATATGTCATCAACTAAAATTAAGGGATCGTTATACACGTTTGTTGTGAATAGATGACACAAACTTTACAATTAAACCTTTAAAAAAATTCAAATTTAACTGTTTAAAAAAGGGCTGCCAGTTTTATTCCTAGAGCACTGCCACATGTACTCCCTCAGCTTTTAAGGACTTGAGCTGCCAACCACCTAATGGCAGATCAGAGCTGCCAACTTTAATCTAATAGTGTTGCCGTATGGCTTGCATATCAATTTTCCATATTTTCAATTTTGCTTATATGCTTACATTCATCTTGAAGTAGATAACGTTATCAGAGCAAAATCGTGGTGTTCGAGAATAAATACAAAGATTGTAAAAAGCTCGAGATTATGCAAAAGCCAAAAAAGCGACCGTTTGCTTTGAAAGAGAAACGTTAAAGTGGGCGCGTCAGGATGCTGAAATAAACTTGCGCTGCTTATGGACCTCAAGAATCTTCATGCTTAATCTCAACTTTGTATCTCTTATAGTTCCTAAGCTAAGTCAACTCTATTTTTGATACTGATCATAATATTGGCCCATAATATTCAATTTATGAAATTAACAATCATACACGGAGGATGAAATTGAAAATAGTTCCACGAGTATTAGACGCTTTAAAAATGAAATTTCTTTATTTTATAAACTAATAGGTAATATGTAATAGAAAATAGTTATATTGTAGCTAGGAGTTCTACAAAATCGTCGGACTACATGTGAGTTTAATGTTTATTGTAATAAAACGCAATATTGATTCAACTATAATATTTATTATTAGGGAACATACTCATTAAAAAATAATTCAAGTCAATTAATAATTTTCCACTTTTCACTAGTTTCCAAGTCCAAATTTGAATGGACTGGGCCCAAAATGCATTTTCCATAATGCTTTGCCGGACTTTTAAAGTATTTTTCAATAGTGTCTTGCAGGTCATCAATAGTTATAGACAGTATTTGAGAGCGATATTTCTCAGAATACGCAGGAGATATTTCATATAGAAAATAATCAATGCCAATATTTCCAGGTGCTATAGGCGAGTCTAATTGTTGCAGCACTCCAAGCTTTGCTTCAAATAAAGATTGTTGATCAATTAAATTTTTTTCGGATCGTAGCCAGTCATAAGTTTTCTCAAACACTTCAAGCGTTTTAGTTGAATGCGGGTCCCGATAGCTATAAAAGCTAAAAATTCCACTAGAACTAATCGTTGCACCAGATCCATAAGCTCCATTTTGCTCGCGAACCACCGGTAGAAGATATTTGGCTGTTACTAATTTGGCCAAAATTCGAAGTATTGGGTGGTCTTTATGCAGATATGGAACTGTGAAAAAAGATTTTGCGCAGAAGTTGACTGGAATATTCATTGAGTAATGTTGACAGCTAGGTTCGGTAAAATTAATATTATTACGTATCTTTGTTTTTTCAAATGTTGGAAATGTTTCTACGAAAGTTTTGTAACAATCCAAAGCCGATGGCAGAAAATACTTTGAACTGTTAATGGACCCCTGCATATTAGACTTGTTAAACACCTTTGGTCCAATTAATGTTAATTTATGAGCAATTTCCGGAATTTTAGATAGTTGTACGTAATTTTTCATGAATGCTATATGATCTACACCGGATAATTGGGACTTTAATTTCCCAGCGTTACTAACTAATGCAGTCGCTCCTAACATAGCATATAAATGACCAGAATTTACCACTCCTACAGACGTATTGGATATATAGTTTTCAATAAGCATCTTAAGATGAACAAAATTGTCAAATTTAAAATTTTGAAATAACTCTTGGCATAAGCAAAACATCTCTGGAACATTTTTATCTAGTGCATGGGTGGTCATCATTACGCTGAGTTTGTAACTAGCTGCATCCTTCACATCTTCAATCAAATTCAACTCCAAATCGATACCACCGGTTTTTGAAAGAACGAGCTTATCGAACTCCCGATAATTATACTTCGCAGTACCCATAGCACTCACAACATTGCAAAACAACGGCAAAAGCTGTATTTCTTCATCATTTAAATCTGATATATTGAACAAACACTTTAAATATGTAATATCATTTGTTGAAACTGTGCAAATCTGGGTCTTTATATTATGAATATTTTGAATAAACAACTTTGGCCATTTGGGTGGCTCTCTCACATCACTCATTGTAAGACACGGTAAAATTTCGATATTTGATTTAGCCTTTTGAAATGCATCCAAGGTTAACCCATTCTCAAATATTTTTTGTAACTTTTCTTTATTGAAGTCTTTTACTTTGTGCTCTAGCAACTCTAATTCAGCCTTTTTAAAGTTGTCCTCGTATAACTCATCAGGCGACATAGTTAATATAAGTCTATGAGTGTTATTGATGAAATATTTCTCTATTTTGTTTTGGAAATGCCTATTGTCTTCGCTTAGGCTTTCTCGCAGACGTGATATCATATCTGACACGCGGAGGTTACTCACTACGTCGCCTTCATGATTCCACAAGGCCGTGGAATTGAACAACAAGGTATTTCCAAAATGGGGACTTTGGTGTTTTAGTGACAACTCACGGTTGTGCAAAACACTTTCAACATGCTGCGAATCCAGCCCTTCCTTCATAGCGTTAGAAACTGTTTTAGCAAAAATGTCGATGAATTTAGAAAAGTCTTCAACTCGAACGTCTTGTAGTCCCACTGCAAAAGTTGTATCCTTAGTACCCGATGAATATCCCGTACTTTGGTTGTAACCCCCGGAAAAATTTGGTTCAATAAGACTCTTGTAGAATGCCGAGTTTGGTCCACGAAGTAGTACCTCAGACAGAACGTGTAGTTCAAAATTCTCTTGTATGTTGGTCGCATCACACATCAACAGAGCAATAGCGATTTGGTTTTGCCTGTCAATTACGGCGCCCATATTATCTAGCCTACCAGAGATGTGTACATTACGGGGCTGTGTCCATCGCTTTTGCTGAGGTATTCGACTGTATGAGATGTCAATCCAACATTCTTCTGATAAGTACTCCTTATCGAGAAGTTCAAGAGTTTTAGTTGGATCAAATGTTCCGTAGGAATATATCCGAGAGTTACTTGGGTGATAATATTTTTTGTGGAACTCAATCAAATCAGTGTGATTTAATTTAGGTATATCCAAAGGATTTCCTCCAGACACATGGCCATACGTGTGGCCAGGAAATAAATTATTGAGAAGTTTTTGACTGAAAGCTTCTGCATTTTCAGAAAAGACACCCTTCATTTCATTATAAACTACTCCTTTTATAACAAGCTGTGAGCTTTGATCATGTATATCTTTGTTTTCTAGCCTCCATCCCTCTTGAAGAAAATCCAAATAGGTAAGATTTGGCCTACGTAAAAAAGTATAAATATATACCAATCGAGGTCTTTAATTTTGAGCTTACCTGAAGACAGCATCCAAGTAAATTCGCTGCAAATTCCTAAAATCTATCTCATTCATAGTGGAAAAAGGGTATATAGTATAGTCCGGACCTGTCATCGCATTCATAAACGTTGCTACCGAGCGGTTAATCATCTTAAAGAATGGATCCCGGACAGGATACTTTTTTGAACCGCATAACGATAAGTGCTCCAAAATATGAGAAAGTCCAGTAGAATCGAAAGGAGTTGTTCGAAAATTTATAGAAAATACGTTATTTGCGTCATTTCGGTCGATATGCCAAAACTCCGTTCCAGTTCCTTCATGACGTAGCGTATAGGATGTAAGATCAAATTCAGAAACATGCTCAACACGTTCGCACCGAAAACCATGATATACATTTCCCTCGGTATACCTGCTATTACGTTTATAACTTACATGCGGCGCAATAACCTGCCTATGTAATAATTTGGGTTTCTTAGCTTTAGCAGCAGATGTCTTTACAAATGTTGATAGGGACTTAAAACTTGATGTTACACATCTAGCCCGTACAACGTAGTGACGTGTAGACCTCAGCAAATTCAACCGAGAAAACATTGTTGTGCCTAGAGAAAAGCACAACTTTTCAGTTATCTGAATTGGTATCACATTTACAGGTTCTATACATATACGAATACATGTGTCTGAAGAAGCTAGAAGTATGTGACATATATACATATGTATGTATATATGGTTTTTACAGTGGATAACTTTAATAATCGGCTTCTTATATATTTAAAATAAAAAGCTTATTTAATTACCTTTTCATAGATATAGATATATAGCATCATGGAATCAGAATTTTTATTGGTATATATACATAAATTGGCCTTTGCCATTTACATTTTTTAAATAGTTTCATGTAAATTCTAAGTCCAATTTGGCGTCACTTTTTCGCCTTATCATGTAAGGCGTTAAACTTGTTCTGCTTGTCTACATAGACTAAACCCTAACATAACCCCACAAAATATTCTCAAGGGGCGTTAAATGATCTGGGTGGCCAAATTACAGGGCCATTTCGTGACATAAGCTTCTCAACAAATTTATATTTCAACATGTCTATTGTTTCACAAGCTGTCTGGCCTGTGGGGCTCAACCCAGTTCAACTTAGTCAATTGTTTAATATCCAACAAGGTAATTTTAGTGCAAAATTTGGTAACAACAGAACGAATTGTTGAAGAGCAAGAATTAGACTTATGACGTTTAGATGCCATTACCAACTAGTGCCTCGAGAACGAAAAATTTAACTCTTAAAAAATCACCCGTTATTAGGACTGAATTAACCCAAATATCCCGAAAAAATTTCAAAATATGTTAAAACACTTAAATGATGGGATGGATATGTTTGTTTTCTAGAAAAAGTAGTTATTTCTAGGTAACTACTATGAATAAAATAAATATTGAAGTAACGACAAATTGCGCGTTTTTCATTGGTTTTCTCTTTTAATTTTAAATAAAGTCCTAATATATACATATGTACATACCTATGAAAAGGTAATAAGCTTTACTATACCATTTTTAATTTAGTTTTTAAAGTTACTTTTAACCATTTTCTTTTCGTTTAAGTTCAAAATATACAGACATACATATGTATCTACATACCCAGTATATTACTATAAAGAGAATATTTAGCAGCCATACATACAGTTAGTCAATAAAGTATTTGTTGCTAGGGTGCGTCAGAGAATATTGCAGTTTTTTAATGGTTTTAAATTTCAAAATGGGTATACATATGAACATACATCTCGAGAGATGTCTTAGCTTTTTTTTTTGTTTTTCTATGAAAAACGCAGCAATGGACCTCGTTTTTTTTAAAATTTCTTGTTATATTTAAAAAATAATGATTAATTTAAAACAAAAACTTAAGTAAACCATTTTTTACTCTTTCATTAAGAAAATAAATCCACTTGATCATGCAGTACCATCACAACGAATACTTTATTGACTAACTGTACATATTTGTATCACAACAAAAATTTTTTGACGACCTCGTTCCTTCTGGACTTATTTTTTTAATTTAACGATAAAGTATTCTTTTTGCTATATTTACCAATTTTTTTTACAATTTAGGCATACCAAATTATAAATAAATTAATGAAGAAATCACTAAATATTAAGTCTCCATACTTTATATAATTGGTATACAACTAGAGTTGAGAAAAAATCGATGTCGACATCGATTCATCTTTTTCGGTCGATGCATAGATCCGGTTTTAAAACAATCGATGTATCAAATCCATTTTTAAGAAAAATTCCACTACTGTGAATAAGAGAGAAACAAAACGTGCCCTAAGACTAATTTAATTGAAATTGTGAATTTATCTCTCGATTTAACATATTTTTATTATGGGAGAAAAATTTAATATTTTTTATAGAATTTCAGGTATATATTCTCTCATTCAGTGTTTAGTACTTGTTTTGCAATGCTAGAGATTGAAATTTAATACTTATATTTCGTTCTTATGTTATTAAAATTCATCTGATATTTGTATTTTCTTATTTAATTCTTTTTTTATTTAATTCATACAAATGTAGTTTTGTTTACTAATAGTTTAGAAGATTTTCATTGAGATCCATGATTAAAAAAAATATAATAACGATTTAATCGATGTGTTTTTCTAAGCGATCGAAAAGAATCGATGCACTGAGAATAGATTTTTCCCCTGCTATACTGCAAGGTTCTTAAAGAAGAAAACCCACCAAAAAAACACCCACAGCCACCGTTCCAGATGTTAATACTTCAACCCCTCCCAAGACAACAAGGTTAACACCGAACAATGTTAAACATCGAAGACCAAACTCCGTTCAATAGAGCTGGGAGTGCTCTAAGCTTGTTGTATTTAATGTCATTAAAATAAAATCTTTCGGAAAAATAACGGCTTCCGCCAGAGTAACTTTCCTTGAGCGACCGCTCTTAATTGGTATACTAAAGAAATATAAGCATTGTCTTAGAGCCAGCAGCGCTCGTTACTTCGATTTATCTGCCTATGTCGAAGACAAAGCTTAAACTGTTCTGCATGTCGGACTTACTTGCGCTACCTTCGTCCCATCTTCTTCACTTTCACTTTCAAATTACCGTTTCACTTCTCTATATGGGCCCCGGACGCTCATCAAGACTAACCTAGGTGGTTGACACTTCACATTCACTGAAAGGCCGAATAATCTAATTCGAATAACATTATCTTAGCAAACTAAAAATAAAATATAAAAGTATCTGCAAAAGTATTAATTTTAATAAGAAATAATATTCAAATAGTTTTTTTTCACTTTAAACAAAATTTTACTCCAAAATTCCTTGTGATTATGGAATTTGTTTACAGTTGGGTGCCAATTAGGTTATGATATAATGGGGGTCACCATGGTGCTGGGGTCTACGTCCGGTGAACGGCCTCTTCCCGATCGACTGAGGAGTACCGTTCGGTGGCGCCTTGAAATGGCCGGCGGGTTATGTAACCAGGCCGGCGGAATATGTAACCAGGCCGGCGGATTATGTGACGAGGCCGGCGGGGCTTGAGTCAAACGTGGTCTCCTGGCCAGGCGCAGATTTATGGAGGCGCAGATGTTTGGTCATCGGAGTGCTCTCCGGGATGCAGCGCCTTCGTAGGTGACCGGGTGTAGGGCGCCAGTTAGACGTCGTTAAGTAATACGGTGGAAGGAACTACCTTCGTTGTTAGTGGTCCTTAAGGTACGATAACTCAAAACGGAAATATAATCGGTTATATATAACCGATTCCGCCAGACTACCTTACCTTGAGCGACCATTCTTTATTGGGATACTCAAGAAGGCTTAAACCAAGATCTAAAAATTTAAAATTTTCTTATCAAAAAAGAAAATGATAATACATAAAATACATTCAATCATATTTAAATCAAATGACATAATTAATTTTTTTTTTTGTGAAATAAAAAAAATTTCCCACAATAAAAAAGAAGTTAAGTTTTTTTTTTCTTTAATAGTATTATTATTTTATATTCATATGCTACCATATGACCAGTATTCAGTTTCAAGGGATTTTAAGAACACCCTTTGTGTGCGTTCGTCACTCTTCTTCTTGCGTCCCATACAACACATTTGATGGCGGACGCCAGCCGCTCTAAAGGCACCGAACTATCTGAGGTAATTACCTACTTCATGGCCAGCTTTTAGAGGCCAGTCATAGTCGCTCTATGGGATGTCCACACTTCAAGTGGATTGCATTCCCATGAAGCACTCGATGTCTCTTTGGAATTCAGAGTAACGAAGTCAAAAATATCAAAAAATATCCAAAAATATCAAAAATATCGGAATTCCGATATTTGGGCAAACAAAATATCCCGATATATAATAATATATCCCGATATATAATTTTTAGAAAATTATATAGATATATTGATATACTATCAACAACCCTACACAAAACAATAACTAAAACAAGGAATGGTAAAAACGAGAACCGGTCTTAAAAGTTTTGGGAGAGCTAGAAAGTGTAATCGTGGTATGTCCCAACGTAGAGTGGGTATATGTATATAAGTTGTACAAGTTTTTTTGGAACAAAAAATAAATCAAGAACAATCGTTGCGGCTTTTTTGGAATCAAAATCCAATTTTTTATTATAAGATTGAATTGGCCTTTTCAGACCTCGGCCTATGAGTTTATATATTACATACATATGAGTGTATGTGATACGATTGACTTCGCCTCAGTTAAGCCCATATTGTAGGAAATGCAATGAATAACATAGCATTTCTATTTGCATTATGTACAGGGAGAATTATCCCATTTAATCCAGCTTAGTGGATCCCAGACTTAGATTTTTATACCCGTTACTCGTATAGTTAAAGGGTATACTTGATTCGTTGAAAAAGGAGGAAGGAAGCGTTTCCCACCCTATAAAGTTTATATATTCTTGATCAGTATCAATAGCGAAGTTGATTGGCTTTAGAAAACGCATTTTAAAAATACCACTGCAACTTGTCACGAGTTTTCATCCGGCAACGCCCACTCTAACGCCCACAAACCGCGGAAAACTGTGGCGTCTATAATATTATTAGGAATGCCTTCGTTTGACCTTGTATAACTTATTTCTGTTAATATCTATCGATTTGCCAAAGATTTTGTAAATCGGAACATTATTTCGCTATTTATGAAGAAATTTAAATTAGAAGGCCTCACACGCCACTTTTAGTTACTCAACAGCTTTCTCTAACAATAGATGGCGCTTTGTAAATTTCCAGTGGCAAATTAATATTTTAAAATTGTGTAAAACAATAACGGATATCTTAAAGATAAATTAACATTTGTATTCTTTTTTCACGCTACCGATAACCGCATTTGAAAAAACTTTGGTCTTTGTCCGCATAATCCGTGTTTAGCAACTAAGAATTTGTAATTGCGTTAGAATAAATAAATCGGGGCAGTTTAATTTCCAAATTTTTATTACGAGTTCAAATCATAACCAAATTAACTCCGCAACAAAACCACGCAGAATGCAAGAAGTACCGCTTAACTAGAAAAGCTTCAAGCTACAGCAGTAATACAAAGTTCCCAAAAGCGCTTGCGCTACAAAGTAACAGTAAAGCGCATTCGAAACTGAGATAATCAAACAAACCAGAAACTGCTGAAAAACCCGCCGCTGCTCATCAGTCTTTGCCTTGGCTGCTTGGCCCAACTCCCTGCCCCCGTTGAAGTCTGGCCCTTCAACAAAGACCTTGAAGAGCAGCCTAGACACCTTGCCGCCTTGTCGTTCTAACAGCTGTCTTTAGTGCAGCAACACAGATCAGTTTTTACAGACCGATGGAACTTGTAGGTGGTCAAAAGAGCGCCCTCGTTGAGCAAAACGCTGCAGCTGCCAGCATCCAATGGCCACCATCGTTGTCCTTATTGTTCCCTTATGCTTCACGAACTTGCCCTTGGGATCGATCTCCTTGTACTCCACATTGCCTTTGGCACTGGCTGACACATAGTAGTGCTTGCCGTAGACAGCGAGAGAGGGACCTTGATGTCCACGAGGTCCTGGTATTGATAGGCTTCTTCTCGAGCTAAGCCACCTCTTGGTGGTGACGCTTGCGAGTGTTATCTAGTTTCTGCTCCAATTCACGCACGAGCTCAAAATAGTGAGTCTTGGCATTTAGACTGTCAATACGAACACGAGTCGAGCGCAACTCTTCAATGGACTTGTGCGTAGAGTTGGATGTGCGTGCAGTAGCCCCTTATAGACGACGGACTTTATCATCGTATAGCGACTCGATAATTCGCATCTGCTCGTCATACTGGGAGCGCGGCTCCTATAGCGACTGCTTCAACTTGGCATCCTACTCGAAGCTGAGGCGTCCATCGATTACGCTGTTACCTGTCTGGCGGATACGGCGCGACTTATTTATCTCCTGTGAGTGGAAATGATCCTTGAATAACAGCTCCTCACGCAGGCTCTGAATCGTAATTTTAAAGTCAAAACTTGTTGGAGAGAGCAGATCAAAAAACAGGCTGGCTCCAATCAGCAAATCCACACGTAGCGCTCAGTGGAAGCTCGAACAGGATACCGCACAGGGCACACGGAGCAGGCGGTGGAGTAAGGAGCATCCACGAACTATTATTAAGTGGACTACGTCGGCTCACTTGATCCGCTGGCAGATGTGGAGCTAAGGCCATATTCACAGTCTCAAGGGTACGGCACCTTTGTTTCAAAAACCGAGCCATAGATCCCCAAGTTGGCAGGCTGTCGGCACTGTTTCCTGCAAGAGAGTGTTCCCACTTTGCCATTGTGCAGGGTCCAGTTTTTGAAAGATAATCTAGATCAGGAGGCATCCTCCAATTTCGTCAGCCGTCCCGAAACTGAGGGAGCAGTCAGCTCCAGACTCCATCCAAAACGGAATGAGATGTCGTCTAAACTAAACTAAGAGTTCTTAATTGCTTTAAAATAAATAAATCGGGGTAGTTAAATTTCAAAAATTTGTATTACTGCAGAATGCAAGAGCTTAAATAGAAAAGCTTCGAGCACAGCAGTTCTTCAAACCTCATACGTTACAAAGTAACAGTAAAGCCCATGCAAAACCGAGATAATCAAAACCAACTGGAAACTGCTGATCAACCCGCCGCTGCTCATTCGTCTTTGATTTGCCTGCTTGGCCCAATAATCCGTATAAAGTTTACTAGAAGGAAAAAAATAAAGTCCAGTCGCTATGCTTGATATCTTACCTGTGGAAAATAGAACTGGCAGCTATTCTTGCGAAATTCTCGGGGACACAACGAAAAAAATCGAAGAGATGAGAAGTCGGGTTTCCATTTTCAAAAGCCATCAGGACCTCCCGTGAGTAAATTTAAGCAAGCCTTTTTCGACTTTTTTCTGCCATCCAAGTACTTTCAGTGAATAGATGAAATACATGCCATTCGACTAATGATGGTTCCCGCTCAGGAAATGACGGGGATCTACGAGAATGTGCCATAGGAGTAACTTGGACGTTAACCGCGAGGTTGCTAGGGATAATCCTCGGCCAGCACGATATGATTACAGCCATGCGCGGTAAGGCAGAATACTGACATGGGACACTCGAAACGGAAAACCAGGATTATCAACTTTTGTTCCAGAAGCTAATACTAGCAGATCCTAAATGCGGAGGCACCCCAGTTTTACCAGAAACTCTATTGCTTGTCGGTGAAACATTAGCTATTATCAAGGAAACCAAAAAGCATCCATAAAGCTGTCTAAAGCAAATTTTTTGCTGAGAAATTGGCCAAGTTTGAAGGACTGATGGAGTCTCGCATATCGCTGAGCATTCCATCATCTTGTAGCAGCTATGATATGAAAAATATATATTGATACTGGATACCTTTGCCCCACGGATCCGAAGAAGATATCGGCAGTGTGTCGACTTAGTCCCCCAAGAACCAGCAAAGAACTACGTGGAAAGAAGATCAACAAAACACATTGGAGAAGCTAAACGGTTTGAGTTAAAGACGGATCCCAGCCCTATAGGTCTGGGAGCCGTGTTAACACAAGCCATACAAGGGGAAGGGCAGGTCATCACATTCGCTAGCAGGCGTCTCGTAGACGCTAACGAAAACCACTCTGCTTATGAAAATATGTCTGCGCGTTGGGCACTAGAACTTCAACAATACCAGCTCGACGTATAAAATGTACGGGGAAGTCAAAACGTCTTGCAGATGATATGGGAAAACACAGCTCAATGAAGCCTGAGGACTTCGGAAAAGAATCCTACCTAGAACATAATGTGAGAGGAATTGAATTGGATTCACTTGCTGGCAGGTGCGTTTACCCATCTGCATCGGACCCATCAGGAGACTTGTAGTACATGCTGCGGGAGCAAATAAGCGACAATGAGCGACCAACTTTCGACCTCATTCAAGGATCATAGACCCTACGAAACTATCATCACACTTGGGTGGTGCGGTAGTCAGCGCCGACGTCAACGATTGATTCCTATCGCCGGTCCGTAAATAAAGTGTAAAGTGTCAAAATAAAAAGAAAACAAATATCATACATATATTTATTGTGGGCTTGGGTAACTCTTGGGTTATTACAGGTGGCACGGAATATTATGGAAATATAGGGAAGTTCATAGAAAAATTACAAAATACATGGTTGGAAAAACATACAGTCGGCACATAATTTATTCCGTAATATCTCGAGAAATACGTAACGGAAATTTAAATGTAATATCTCAAATTAAAGATATACATTTCGATCATATAATTTAAACATAAAATTAACAAGTTTAAGCTTAAATACTAGATAATTTCCTTAATAACACAAAAAAGTCATATTTTTACGCACACAAATTATTCGTACAATTCTCATTCTTGACTTCTATTTCTGAAACCAACGGTAATCCGTGATTCTTTTTTGACCTGTACTTTGGATATTAAGGAATAAACTTGCAACTCATTGGTGTATGAATAAATTATGTGCCGACTGTATATGAAAAGTTAGAACTGGAATCAGACTATCGATGGGAAACATCCCGACCGAATATAGACTAGCCAGAAAAGATATACATAACTAAGATTTAATTCCTGAGGAAAAATATCCCCGCCTTAAAAATATCATTAAGATTGAGAAAATAAAAATCAGGGAAATATTAAAAAATATTATTTCATATTTGGAATTTACATTGCATATTATTCCTCAACTCGTCAAAGTTCACAAAATCAAAATCAATACAGAACAAATCATCCGGTTCAGCAAGGAAATTCTCAAACATTTAGTATCAACCTAAATTAGGGTAGGCAATAAAATCCCTTTCCAACCATTAACATCTAATATGGCAAATATTATATTTCCTCAAGTGCACCAGAAAAAGACAAAGAGAAAGCCGCTGTCATCAGAGTATAATGGATGTAAATATTCATCAAATAGCCTCAGAGGCATAAGAAGTCATCCCAATGTAAACTTAACATTTCTAAATAAAATCTATTAAGGACATGGGATCCTCCATTAATATAGTAAATAAAAATTTCGCAAATTTGAAGGAATAAAAAAAAACGTAATAGATTATACTATTAGAAGGCAGGTATAATTAAATAAAAGCTAACAGTAAAACAAACTGTAGTTTGGCCGACTGAACAGAAAAGTTATTTAAAAAAATTTTCAATCTAAAGACCATATCTAAAAGCTATATTAAATTACGAAAACGAAACTATCAGCCTAGGTTCCAATACATACGGTGTACGATAACATCATAATGCCAAATTCCTCCTTACACGAATTCATGTACGATAACATTAACAAGGTTAAGACCCCATCATAATGCCATATTCCGCTTTCCACGAAAGACAAATCCGTTAACTTAGATATTAACAATGAATAAAGAGAATGTAATAAGTTGGAACACTTAAATAGTGAAGAATTTGAGTGTTTAAAAATATCATATATGACTATAGTTATTTCTAGCTTCAGCGATTCTGCGATTTTATTTTTTTTTATTTTAATGAAATGAAAATAAAGAAAATATTAAACAATTTATATGTATGTATGTATGTATATTCAAGTATGGATACACAAAGAGCCATAAGAAAAACATATGAAAGGGGCCCATACTTCAGTAGAAGAGTTCAGCAGTTAGTATCTACAAACCCTGTTACTTTAAACAAGTTAGAAATTCTTTATAGAGACACATTTAACTGTCAAGCCTCACCATTGTTTCACTGCACTGCAGCCCAAAAAGGAATAGTATTAACAACAAATAAATGAACATCCAATCTTAGCTAGAGCAATTATTATGATGATATCTAAGAAATAATTCATATCCATAATATAATGGGATGGAATGAATTAACAAAGGAATTATCAAACATTAACATTTGACAAATCATAAAGGTCACTAACCCAAAATAGACAGATATAGGAAACCACGTTAGGAAACATGCAGAAATATTAGTTAAATGCTTTAATGACGCACAAATACTAATATATGAACACAGATATAAGTTTAATCAAGATCATTGGTCTCAAAGTATCAATGTTTTTGGTCAGACTAAGATCAAATTTAACAATTATTAGAGAAAAGTTCAAGCTCGATATACCAATACTCAATATTCTTAATACTTCAGTATTAATTGAAACTGGTGAGAAACCAGAATCAAAAGAAGTATTATTTGAATCGGCTGAAGAACCAGAATCAAAAGAAGATATTAATATTGACCAACAGGATTTGGAAGAGGAAGAAATAAATAATCTCACTATCCCAGCTATATTAATATCTGAATTGGACAATTTGCAGATTCAGACACTAGCTCGAGCATAGTTGAAGAAAAATTTATTACAATGGCACAGTCAAATATCGATTTTATTAACACTGCAAATAAGCTTATAGCAGTATTTGATGGTAAGGCAGAAAACTTAGCAAGTTTTCTTGATGTATTGAAAATTATAAAATCAAACACGAACACGAACAATTAGCTATTTCGATAATAAAAATAAAGCTAAAAGGTGTCGCCAGAAACCAAGTCGGAAATGAAACAGCTATATCAGAAGTCATTTCCGGACTAAAAAGCAATGTCACAGGCGAAACTGTAATAGTATTATTAGCTAAGCTGATGAATCTACAGCAACGCAACAAATCTGCTAACCAATATACATCAGAGGTTGACCAGATTACAAAAGCTCTAGAAAGTGCGTACATAACGGACGGTCTACCCCTTGCGTTAGCCAGAAGTTATTCTACACAGTCTGCAGTTAAGGCAATGACAACCAATTGCGCAATTGATATGGTAAAACTTATCATGCAGGCTGGCATCTTCAACACAATAAATGATGCCATATGCAACTTCGTAAATAGTTGCACGAAGAAACTTGACAACCAAATACTGTCCTTTATTATAATAATTATCCACATCGTGGTGGAAACCGCGGACGTGGAAATTTCAGAGGAAACTTTCGTGGTCGTAATAATAATTACAACAACTGTAACAGTTCCAATTATAATAATAATGGAACGGGCCAATACAGAGGTAAAAATCGAGGACGTGGATACTCAAACAGGGGCCACAAAAATAATAATGGCAATAATAATAATGTGAAAATTGCACAGAATGCTTCGGAAAACGCACAACAGCCCTTAGGTACACAGCAATAAACAGTGAAAAGGTTCATTCGATTAATCTTAGTGTAAATATATTCGTAACATTTACAAACGTAGCAACAGGCAATAAATTAATATTTTTGATAGATACTGGTGCAGATATATCTTTGTTAAAAGACGATTCTGACACTTTCAATAATACAATATTATATAAACACTGAGAACAAAATAAATACTCAGGGAATCAATAAAGGATTAATTCAATCTAAGGGAGTGACATCTTTAGAAATATAAACTACTACATATATAATTCCACACAACTTCCTCATGTCGAATCAACTTTTCCTATACCGTGTGATGGAATTTTAGGAATAGATTTTATTAAAAAATATAATTGTCAGCTACATTTCACACCTTCAAAAGATCTACTCATAATAAGACCAGACAATCTAAATTATCCTATATATGTTCCAAGAAATTACAGCTCTGGTAACAAAACAATAGTACTACCAGCATGATCCGAAAGTCGTCCGAAAAATCGAGTTAACTTAAAATAAAGATAACATTTTAATTAAAAGCCAGGAAATCGAAAAAATATTGGCGATTAGTAATTGACCATCGTCAAATTTATAAAAAACAAGAGGAAACGCTATAGTCGAGTGCCGCGACTATAAGATACCCGTTACTGTTTTACACAATTTTGAAATATTAATTTTGCTAGTGGAAATTCACAAGGCGCCACCTATTGTCAGAGGAAGCATGTTGATTAACTGATAGTGACGTCACTGCCCATGTGAGGCCTTATAACCTTAATTTCTTCATAAATAGCGAAATAATGTTCCGATTTGAAAAATCTTTGGCAAATCGATAGATATTAACAGATATAAGTTATACAAGGTCAAACGAAAGCATTCATAATAATATTAGTTTATCAAAAAAGTCTTGCGGTATAAAATTGGTTACAATAATGCGATTCAAGTCAAATATGCGCCGTTTTGTTCGATGTCGCGTTCCCAACGAGATAATGCTGTGAAATATGCCGTATTTCTCTTTAATTTTCTCCATGATTGCGACGCTATAACTCACGAACGACTTAAAAGAAAAGACAATCAATCAAAAAAAACCTTTCCAAAAAGGGATAGTATAATCTGATGCGACGAATAAAACAAGAACTACGCGCTTTCAGTGCCAATTAGCGAAAATACCGCAAGACTTTTTTGACAACCTAATATTATAGACGCCACAGTTTTCCGCAGTTTGTAGGCGTTAGAGTGGGCGTGGCCGGATGCAACTTCGTGGCAAGTTGCAGAGGCATCTCTTAAATTACGTATTCTTAAGCAAAACTTTGTAGCTTTTATAGTTTTTGAGATTTTTGCATCATAAAAACCTATATGCTTAATCCGAACTTTCTATCTCTTAAAGTTACCGAGCTATCAGCTTTTCTAGAAAATACGAAAACCGTCTTTTGAGCCTGCGTGGGACCTCTAAAATCTTAACGCTTAATCTCAACTTTGTGTCTCTTATAGTTCCTGAGATCTCAGCGTTCATACGGATAGACAGACGGACATGGCTCATTGTTTTTCTTTTCGTTTTTATTTAATAAGTGATTAATAAATTGTATATTTTTTGTTGAAAATTTGACTTTTAATTTTTAAACATTACAAATTAAAATATAGTTCAAATACATTAAAATAACATCGATGTTTCTCCACCTCTATGCCTCAATCGTCTTCGCTATTGATCCTGATCAAGAATATATTGACCGTCGCTATGCATACATACATATGTGCGCGCATAACTCTCTGTCTCTGCACGTTTTACATATTGTTACTTTACTTATATATAAAATATATAAAATGGCTGCTAGCAATCCTTAGTTTAAGAGATATAAAGAACATATAATAAAAGACGATCAAACCGAAAGGTCCACTTAACTCAACTAACCGAATGGTCTACTTAATGGTCTACTCAACTTTGTTTGGATAATTCTACAATCCTTTAGTAGAAGTAACAGGAAAATATTGGCTGCAAGCAAATGAAATGAAAATATTTATTGAAGCCTTTCAAATCTGGTTAGAAACAGAAGACCTCGATAACAACAAGTAATATCAGAATATCAGTCGTAGAAAAACTATAAATGAATAATTGAGAATTTTTAGCAACGAAGAATACACCGGGAAACAATTGTAGTAATTTACAATCTCAAGACTAAACACAACACAACTAACAGAACTCTATGTGACATAGCAAAAAAATAAAATCCAATTATTTAAAAATTAATCGAACAACGAAATGATTACGAAATCGACAACAGATATAGGCAATCCCCTCTAGTAAAGGCTAAAATTACTAAACTGTTAAAAAAAAGCGGGGTAAAATTTAAACGGAATAAGAATAATGAGATGCAATAAAAGAGCTCTTTTTAATGTGGCAGGCTTAGCTTAAAAGTACTTTTTTTGCACCCTCCATTAAGAAGAGAGACCAGAAATAGAAAGTAAAATAAAAAATGTATCTGAAAATTCAGTACAAAAAAGAGGTTTCAATCTGATAATAAATGTAATTAATAATGTATTCATAATCATATAATCATAAATAACTTCTAAAAACAAAACGAAAAAATACAAAGGAACGCCAACTTAAAATTACAATTAGATAAATGTCAATTCCTAAAGACACCTAATTTTTAGAACACGTTATAACAACAAATGATATATAACCTAATCCTAATAAAACAAGTGATTAATCAAACTATCCATTACCTAAAACCCCGGAATAGAAAAAACATAAAATTGGTTTAAGGAGGAAACCAGACATAAAAATTATTACACAATATAATCAATTAATGTGAAATCTGTAATATAGCCAAATCGAACATCCAAATACAAAAAAGTCGTGTGAAATAACACTTGAAATCCAAAATACAAGTGACGCCGCTCGACCGATCACGGGGAAATGCCTTCAAAACACTAGTTGTAATCGCCGGTTAGCGATAACATGGTGTTTTATTCTGAAATATGTACATCAGTTATCTTAACCTGAAATACAATTCCTTAGCTTTCATACAGCAGTTACTTTTCCCTCCCTCTGTGATGGTGCAAATCGGTATAAACCGGGCCGCCAATTTTAAGGTCGTCATCACACGATTTAGTGTGACCGAATAACATAACCCTAAAACCCTCACACAAATAATACTAACTGCTAGCGGCGCTAAATTTAAACTTAGCCCTAATCTGTTCCGCGACATCCCCACCCCCGTAAAGCAGCCGCATTCACCACGTCCAGCGGGGCGCATTGTCGTCTTGGCTTGATCGTTAGTCCGGACCGTCGCTCGACAAGGTACTGCATCTCTTCCGGTGAACACCTCTTCCACGACGCCTCGTTTCCACTCTCTGCGTGGTATGGCCGGATCACATATGAACATCAGATCTCCTCGACGAATGGGCTCGACGTGCTTGCACCATCTCTCCCTGCGGACAAGTGTTGGCAGGTACTCATTTTCCCATTGCTTCCAGAACCGATCACGCATCATTCTAGCTATGCGCCACTGCTTCCTGGTAGCGTAGCTCTCGGACTCCTGTCCGTCATCTTTGGGAAGGTCCGGAATATTGGGCACTCCCTTCAGCAAATCGTTAGGTGTCAGTGGAGCCTCCTGGTCCACTGTCACTGGTAGATGAGCGAGCGGTCGAGAGTTCACTATGCTCTCCGCCTCAATCAACAGATTCTCCAGTACGTGCTCCTTGGGCGCGGTCGTGTGCGCCAGCACCTTCTTCACTCACTGCACCATCCTTTTCCAGACGCCACCCCCAGCTGGGTTCGCTGTGCAATTAAAGATCCACTCGACTTCTTTGGACAACAGCTCGCCGAGGATCTGTGCAGGGTCAAACACTTCGCTGAACTTTTTGGCCTCCCAATTGGCTCCAACGAAGTTCTTCCAGTTGTCGCTTATCCTGAAGTTTCTCATGACGATTATACAGGAATCTGAATACGTGGACTATATCCAAGTGGCCCTTTTGGTTAGACATGTAAACAATGCCACCCGTGTGACGTCCAACAGTCACAAATAGTGGTCCAAAGAAATCCAGGCCGGTAAACCTCCAAGCGGTCTCTGGCATGCCTTCTTAGCATGCAAACGTTGCATTTGCTCCTCACCTTCCGTAGCAGCCACCGCAAGTTCATTATCCAGAACTCCTGCCTGATCGCTCCAATAGTTGACTCTATCTTTTGGTGTCATATTCTTTCATGGTGATGCCGCACAATCATATCCGCCAGAGCCTCCTTGTGAGACAGTATGACCGTCGACGCGCGCTGTATGGCACGCACTCCATCCACGTCGAAGTATAGGGACAACCCGTACAGTTGGCTGCCCTTGGCGACCTTTTCTTGGCTGTCCCCAGCAAACGCTTTTCCATGCGGTTGCCTTATCAGTACACGCTCTGCCTCAGCGCACTCCATCGACGTCAGTCCGTGGTCCTCTCGATCACAACGTAGTCCACGGCATCGTTCAATAAATCTGAGCACCCACGCGGTGCTCCTTATCACCCGGTTGTAGCTCGAAAGTCTCTGTAAGGATATGAAGCTCGCCGTGATTAGGGCAAACTCACATTTCATCACCTCTTCATCTGGCGTCGGGGGAAGCCAATCCCTTCGGATCTCTGCCAACTCTCTTCTGGTCCTCGTAGTCCCCGGCCTCGTTTCATCATCTGCCACGATTTCGGCAGACGGAATCCATCACCATTGGGCTCGCGCGAAGTCCATATCGCGCCTCATTTTCCGTTGACAATAATGCCATAATGTAGCTCTCTGGCAGTCTCACCTCGTCGTCTCTCCATTCGCCTCTCGCTTTGTCTACTACTCAGGGCCCGTGCGTCGCCTTCATCTGCGACCGACGGCGCCGGCTTCACCCCGCCAGAAGTGACTGACTGTGTCGGCTTCACACCGAAATTCTCGATCTCGAAGTAATCACCGACCATCTTCTGGAAGATTATCCCTGTAGCAGGGCTAGGAGGCACGGTCTCTGAAGCGGTGAGCTCGTCTGGCCACTCTCCGGTTCATGCACCACCCCATCCAAGTGGGGTGGCTGCTGCATATGGTCCTCCTGATCCATAGCTTCTGGGTCTGACGGTATTCCTAGATGAGCATGATTCAGACTAGTTAGGATCCCTTGGTACGGCTTCGTCTGCCTTCACATCTTCAAATTGGTCACCCGTACACTGGCTCATTGGCTTGCCCGCTGCACTGATCTGCAGGCTGAGCATTCTCGTCTCTTTGGCGAATTTTGGATTTTCCGCCAAACCCGCCCTCACCTTTCAGGTTCAGGCTGCGGATTGAGTTCGTCGACGATAAGCGTGACAGACGATCTTTTTATCCAACAGTGCGTAGGTGTCGAACTGCGAATTCTCTCCGTACAGCGTGTCGGGAAAGAATCCGGAATAGCAGGTGACCTCAGTCGAATCAACAACTCAAGTTTCGGTGCGATAATTCCTGGGAGTCGTATGTCGATCGCCTCTCGTCCTCCCTCGCAACACGCGTCTATAACTGCGGCTGACGTAAGGCAGGCTCTTCATTCATCCACTGACTGTGGCATTCGTATCCGTCGGCTGCTGTCTCTGTACAGCTGCTGGTCTTGACTGCTCCTCTGATTCCTAATGCGGCCTCCAATTGTACTGCCGTTGTCTCTGTGAACGCGCACAGGAATATTGGCTATTCCCTCTAGCTGACCCAGGAACTCGGGAAGATCAGGCAATCCACGTGGCGTCCATCCAGGTATCCCATCGTCGCCACCCAGATGATATGGGCGATGGTGCAGATACCTCAAATTGTGTGTCGGCTCCCGTGGCGGGAAAAATAACTCAGCTCTGGCTGCGCTTTGGCGGTAACACAAAATGGCGGAGAATAGCTCATTGTTGTTGTTGTACAGGTACGTAACGGGTTACCCGAGTCGGCGGCAAATTTGCACTCAATTGTGCCGGAAACTGCCTCATCCAAAGATGGCGTCACTCCAAGCTCTAGTTGCAGATTGTACCCCATTATCTGCTTTTGGCAGAACTCTGCCGGTGGCGCTCAATTCTATGTACTTCTGATTCTATTGCATAGACACCAAAACACTTACAGCAAAGGAAGGGAGTTTCTCAAACACCCATGTTTCGGAATGAGTGAGCAGGTCATTTAGGATTGACCGAGTACTTTTACATGAAAGGAAGGAAATCCCAAAAAATTTAACATGAATATATCCCCTTCAGAAAGTTAAAATAATTTGTTTTCCGTTTGAATTAACTTTAATCTTAGAATAGTATATCTGTAAGAATGAAAGTTATTGCCGCTCAGTAACTAATAATAAAAAGAGAAAAACCAATATTTTATGATTTTCAGTGTCGTCATCACGGATTGCAGTGCGATTGACTTATGATCTGCATTCTTATACGCATCTGCAATAAACGTTAATAAGTTTACAGGTAGATGGCTTGATGACGACACGGAAAATCCTAAAATATTGAGACCCTCTGAAGAGGTTATATTCATGTTAAATTATTAGGGATTTCCTTCCTTCCTTTCATGTAAAATTACTCGGTCAATCCTCAATGACCTGATCATGCAATACAAATGAAGGCACCCTAAATACTCGGATCAGTTCAAGACACCTGAAGCACTCAGATCAGTTGAAGACACCCGAATCACTCATCCCTGAAACATGGGTGTTTCGGACACCCTCTTTTTCTATAAGTGTATTGGGTGTCTACGCAATAGAGTAGTTGGTGCGCAAGAGCACATTCGAAATGAGCAGTGCAAGGTACCCAACCCTTATTTTAGGGTGCCGTTTACTCTCCAAGTGTACTTATTGTTTGGGTGTACCCTTGCCGTTCTCTGTCTGAAATACAATTCCTTAGCTTACATACCGAAGTTTCTTTTCCCTCCCTCTGTGATGGCGCAAATCGGTATAAACCGGACCGCCAATTTTCAGCTCGTCATCACCCGATTTAGTGTACCGAATAACATAACCCTAGAAATCCTCCCACAAATAATAGTGACTTCTAACGGCGCCATCCAAACTTAACTATTGATAGCCCTAATCCGTTCCAAGGACAGCAAGAAAGAGATCTATTTTAGATTTTTTAATCTTGTTTGTAACTAACAATTTCAAAAATTTTTATTATAGAAGTAACAGGAAGAGATTGTCAAGGAAGCAAACAGAGCACAATGAAAAATTTTAATGAAGCCTTACAAAACTGGTTAAAAACAGAAGGAGTAAAAGACCTCGATAACATCAAAAAGAATCCAGAAAACTATTAATGAAATATTGAGAATTTTTAGCAACAAAGAAAACATCGGGAAACAAACACAATATCTAATAGAACCCCTAGGTAACATAGCAACAAAAAAATAAAAATCCAAAACTTTAAAAATTAATCGTGAACAACGAAATAATTTAGCAAAATCATTAACAGATAGGGCAATCCCTAAATGCTAAAATTACTAAACTGTTTATAAAAAACTGGAAAAACTTTGGTGTGTTTGGTTTTGCAAAATGTTCTCAATGAGAGTAAAGAAAACTTTTTATTTTTCAACAAATTCATTACTCTTTAATAACTGACCAGTCAAATGGAAATAAACCTATATTTCAAACAGAAGTTACAAAAGAGGTAAAGGTAAAAAACAAAACGAAAAAACAAATTTGGCATGCTTGCTGACGGATTGAAGCTGAGAAGGAATGGGATTTGAACAATTGTTAGTGTAATATCGCCAAACCTTATGAGCATTTACAAAACAAATGATCACCCGCATTGAAATCTAGAGATGCTTCGAAGACAGAAGTGAGAGACACCTGGAGAAGATTAAAGCGATAATAAGACCATTCGGCGAAGGAGGTAAATATTGGTGTTTAATTAGTAATGCCATGATGAAGCTCATCAGATCTGCTATGGAAAGAATAAGAGGAACAAGAACTCTGCCCGTAAACAGCACCACGTTAGTATGGCTGGGCTTTCGTGCTTCGTAAACCTATTACCGTAGAGTAAAAGTGGCATACTAGTGCAGAAGCTGAAAAGTAGCGTAACAGGTAGAAGGAAGCGTTTCCTGACTCTATATAGAATAATTTCTTCGTGGTGGTCACTCAGAAGACGATCTCGGTCCGGGTCTGTCCGTATGAACTCAGGATCTCAGGAACTATGCGCGATGGAAACTGAGATTAAGATTGAAGATTCTGAGTCCATTCGCAGCGCTAGTTTATTTTTTATAATCAGCATCCTCGCCATTCCCACTGTAACGTCGAAAAATTCCATTTCGGAAACCGAAAAACTACTTCGTTTGCTTGTGGGAGTAGAGTGTTGTTTAACGTAATCGGCGGGCAGTTTTGCCTGTTCAGAGTGAACGTAACGTGTTTGCATTTTAGTTCGTTCACTTTAATTCGCTAATCTGAATCCATTTTTCAGCATCGACCATATGACGAGCTAGCTGCGCAGTTGCTTGAATCGGGCATTTAGAACGGCTAAGAATAGCTGTGTCATCGGCAAACGTAGATGTTGTTAGTCGTGTGCTTGTCGGGATGTCTGCTGTGTAGAGGACATATAGTATTGGCCCTAGCACGCTACCTTGAGGAACTCCAGCTCCAACAGTGTAATCATCAGATATAGCAGTGTTGCACCTCACAACAAATATTCTGTTGTAACGGTAAGACTCTAAAATCATGTGGGTGCTGTAGGGGAGCATTATCTTGATCTTGTACATTAGACCTTCTAGCCGGACTCTATCAAATGCTTAAGAGACATCTAAAAATATGGCAGTACAGTACTCTCGTTTTTCGAAAGCGTTTCGAATTTCTGATGTTATGGTTAATGGTTCCCTGCTTTTCACGAAACCCAAATTGGTGTGAAGGGATTCCTTCCTGGATTCTCAGGTATGTGTTTATCCGAGTCATTAGGCATTTTTCAAAGAGTGTAGATAGGCAAGAGAGTAGGCTTATAGGTCTATATGACGTGGGGATAGTGTGGTCTCTCCCGGGCTTTGCTATCATTATTATAAGTGTCTTTTTCCAAGTTTGCGATGGCATTAAAGAGCTAGGTGAGAGTGCAAACGGCGCAGTATGGGAGCTTAATGATCATTTTGGGAGTTATGAGGTCGCAGCCCGGGGATTTTTTCGGATTCAGTCGTCTTTTGATGATGTTTACGATTTCGTTTGGGCGAAACTCAATTGGCTCATGTTAAGGCTGGGGCTCATATGATAGAGTCGGCAAAGTAAACGCATTAGTGGCAGGATTTGGTTGGAAGACAAACGTGGTGGTGGTTGGCAAACGTGCTGGCTCGCTCTGCGTCACTGCGCGCCCAGCCGCCCGTGGAATTTCTAATAGGCATCACGGTTTCTTTCGGTGAGCTCAGAGTTGGGTGAGCTCTCCATAGTGAGCGGCGGTGTACATATGTTTCTTTTTGCTGTAGAGCTTGAGGAAGTTGACGTGAGGCATGATTTAAGCTTTGCTTAGCAGATGGCGATCTGTGAAATTGCCATGCTCGACGTAAGCGTCGCTTTTCGAGGACGAGCTGTTCGATTTGTAGATTTGACTTCTTTTGATTGCATTGTGTGTTTGTAGTATGAGGTGTTGAAACTCGAGCTGCAGAGACGAGTACAGATTCCAGTGAATTAACAAAACTGTCTACGTTGGCTTCATCGCTGAGGTGAGGTCTTAGCTCAATGTGTGAGCTAATATACTTCCTGTACTTAACCCAATTGGTTTTATGTGAGGTCAGTTTTAATGGTTGATCCCATGTTCCTGGATGTCGGAGTAGAGTAAAAAGGACAGGCGAGTGAACAGATGAAAGATCCGAAAGGCATTCGGCGCTTATCATATTTATACCCGTTACTCGTAGAGTAAAAGGGTATACTAGATTCGTTGAAAAGTATGTAACAGATAGAAGGAAGCTTTTGCGACCCTATAAAGTATATATATTCTTGATCAGGATCAATAGCGAAGTCGATTGAGCCATGTCCGTCTGTCCGTCCGTCCGTCCGTCCGTCCGTCCGTCCGTCCGTCCGTCCGTATGAACGCTGAGATCTCAGGAACTATAGCAGATACAAAGTTGAGATTAAGCATGAAGATTCTTGAGGTCCCAGGTCAGCGCAAGTTTATTACAGCATCCTGCCACGCCGACTCTAACGCCCACAAATCGCTAAAAACTAAAATTGCTGAAATCTCAGGAACTATTGCAGTTAGAAAGTTGAAATTCAAAAAGTATAATCTTTAAATGGCAGCGCATCTTATAGTGGTACTACTATCCGGCCACACCCACCCATACGCCCACAAGGCTCAAAAGACGGTTTTCGGATTTTCTAGAAAAGCTGATATCTCGGTAACTATTCGTAATAGAAAGTTCGGATTAAGCATGTAGGTTTCTATGATGCTCCCAATGCGAATTGTTTTTTTCGATCAAGCCACGCCCACTCTAACGCCCACAAAACCTGAACAACCAAAAGTGCAAAAATCTTAAAAACTATAAGAGCTACATAATTTTGTTTAGGATCACGTATTGAGGAGATGCTTTTGCAACTTTCCACGAAGTTGCATCCGGCCACGCCTACTCTGACGCCCACAAACCGCGGAAAACTGTGGCGTCTATAATATTATTATGAATGCCTTCGTTTGACCTTGTGTAACTTATTTCTGTTAATACCTATCGATTTACCAAAGATTTGTCAAATCGGAACATCATTTCGCTATTTATAAAGAAATTAAGTTATAAGGCCTCACATGGGCAGTGACGTCACTATAAGCATACTCAACATACTTCCTTTGACAATAGGTGGCGCCTTGTGAATTTCCACTAGCAAAATAATATTTTAAAATTTTGTAAAACAGTAACGGGTATCTTATGGTCGCGGCACTCGACTATAGCGTTTCCTCTTGTTTTAGGAATTTTTTTGGTAACCGCAAAGTCTATTAAATCGGGAAGTTTCTTTGGGTCTGCCGGCCAGTATGTTGGTGTGCCAAAAGAAACATAGTGTGTGAAACATAGTGTGCCAAAAGAAACATTGTTCTTGGCTTTGCTAATTGCATTATAGAGCTGCTTTCCTTTTGGAGTCATGAGACGAGATCCCCAGTGTGTATGCTTGGCATTGTAGTCTCCTGCTGCTATGAAGTGGTCTCCGAGTGAGTTGAAAAACTGCATAAACTCATCTTCGGCTACGGTGAAGCGTGGGGGGCAGAATACGGCGGCTAGCGGTTATTGCTTGCCAGTATTTAGGTGTATATTTATGGATGTGGCCTGTAGATAGTTTTTAGAAAATTTCGTATGATAATGGTGCTTAATACGGCTCCTGATTAAAATTCCAGTCCTGCCGTGTGCTTTACCATCTGGATGGTTTGTTCCATAGAATGAATATGCTCGTAGTTGAAAATTGTATCTGTTTGTAAGATGTGTTTCTGAAAGCAGCATTACGTCGATTTGATTGTCTAGTAGGAATAGCGCTAACTCGAGTTTATGCTGCGAAACGCCGTTAGCGTTCCACGTAGATATTCGTAGGGAAGTCATTATTTGGATTGTTGTGAATCCAGCATTTGTATTAATAGATTTTGATTTGACATAAACTCCGTAAGGCTTTGTTGTAGACTGCATATCATAGCTTCAAAGTTACTTTTTGGCTGCTCTGGCGGTTGATGCTGCTGAGCCGTGTTCGGTTCTTGGTATGCTGATTGCGGCAATGAGCTTTTTGAAGCTGGGGTAGACAGTACTGATTTAAAAGCACTTGCGTATGTAACATTTTTGGCAGAGTTTATGGGTCCTAGTGAGGATCCGGGTGCAGTCGAGGGGAAGACTTCAGGGTTTGACCTGGACGCTATCAACTGTTTATTTTGGGTGCGGGCAGTAATTCCCCTCTGGTGGATTCGACTTTTCAGCTCCTTATAGACTGGGCAACCTCTTTAGTTAGCAGAGTGATTTCCACCGCAGTTGCCGCACTTTTTTGAGTTGTGGTCATCTTTGCTCGCTGGGCAGTGTGCGGAGACATGAAGCTCACCACAAACTACCCACACCGAGCGCAGTTTACAGTAAGACCTTGTATGGCCAAATTCTTGGCAGTTCGCACATTGTACCGGGCCATTGCGTTTGTGCGACTCCTCAACCGTAATTCTGCGGTGCAGCAGGAACTAAAGATTGTATATAGGGTGCACTTCGTATTTCTTTAGAGGCTTAATTTCTGGTTCGAGCGCAACCTTAAAGAGTGGCTGCGGCTTTCTATCCCTGTTTAGGATATTGAAAACTATCTTAATATAACATCCAAACCAAAAAAAAAACATAAGGAAAACTGAACAAATGCCGGAAACCGAGCCAATAATTAGTACACCCGGTAAACAAACCACTCAAAGTCTCGAAAGATAACAACAGCAACAAGACGAGCGCCGACTCTCTGTTGCCCGAATCAACATGTACTTTTCGTATGTCTCTCCGAAGCCAAAAAGTAGTGCAAGGCCTTTGACCGCGACCGAAGACGTTCGCTCTCTGTCGCCCCTAACCCAAAGTAGCGTTGCCGTTACTCAGTCTTGTAGCTCACAATGCCCTTCCCCGCCTCTCCCCGATCGACGCACTGACGTCAGCTTGGGCAACCGTTTCTACTGGTGTCATCGGTAACTGCCGTTTCTGCAAATACAAAAACAACTGCGTCTACGTTGTCGTCGGCCCCAGCCAATTCTCTCGTCGCAAGCTGAACCAACAATAACCACAGCTAGTGTTATTATTTCAGTTATAAAGGCCTCAAAAACTACGACAACTAATCAAAACCAAAACAAAACTCAGCAAGCGGGTTCGGCCATACAGACCGAATTTGACCGGTACATTCGTATCAAGCGTAAGCTCAGCCCGCAGAATTACGCCGTATGTAACAAGTAAAAAATAAACCGTGTTCAAATTAAAAATAAATTACCCCGGAGAATAAGGGGATATCCATGAAAACAAGCTTCAGACCAAATCTGAAAAACAGTTCTGAGCCGTGTCCAAATACCTGGAGGAAGCTTAGAAAAGCTACTACACGAACCAACTTAAAAGCAGCAAGGGCCTGCATGTGGTAATAAAAGGAATCGATCCCGACGTAACCGCCAAGGAAGTTATCGAAGCTCTCAAAGAAAAAAGGTTCTCTGCAAAAAACCCTAGTAATATTTTGAACAGGAAAAAAGAGCCGCAACCACACTTCAGGGTCGAGCTCGAGCCAGGCAGCAATACTGCAGCGCAATATTCCTCGATGTATGTCAAGCCTTTTATCGAGAATGGCTAGATGGCCTCATTCACAAAATTAAAACACACTTGCTTGGATACACTCATAAGCTTCTTGAGTCGTATCTGTACAACAGAACCTTCGCAGTAAGGTGCAACACAGCAACATCCGCTATTACATTATCAAAGCTGGAGTCCCGCAAGGAAGCGCGATAGGGCCCACTCTGTTCCTCCTATACACTTCGGATATTCCTACGAATGAGCAGTTAACCAAATCCACGTTTGCTGACGACACCGCAATTTTAAGTCGCTCGGGGTGCCCAGGCCGAGCCACAACATAGCTGGCAAATCACCTCCTCGTAGTAGAGAGGTGGCTATCTAATTAACGGATTAAAATAAATGAACAAAAATGTAAACACATAACGTTTACCCTAAAAGGCAAATTTGCCCTCCACTATCATTGAATTTCGCAAGTTAACGATGTAACGTATCTCTGCGTCCACCTTGACAGTCGACTAACATGGAGAAGACACACCCAATGGATTTTTCCGCCCGTTCGCCACTGCGCCTGGACTACAAGCCCATCTGCACATATGGCTCATAGCTATGGGGCAACGCAAGCAGAACGAACATAGACATTATACAGCGAGTTCAATCGAAAACCCTCCGAGTTATCACTGAGGCACCATGGTATATTCGCAATCAAAACATCCACAGGGTCCTAGGCATTCTTACCGTAAAAGATGAAATAGACACACAAAAAGCGTTCTACAATGAAAAACTCTCTGTGCACCCCATTAGCCTCAGCCGATCCCGTCTACAACGCAACGACCTGCCAAGCTAGCAATATGTTTTGGGCCCCCTATAACACAATATCAGTCCTATTACTGTCAGTTAGATTAATTAGTTTTAAGATTTGATTCACTTATTGTTAGTCTCCAAAGGGAGAAGATTCAATAAATAAATAGCAAAGTAAGAAAACAAAAAAAAAAGGGAACACCGTAAAGGAAATTTAGTTTTCTGTATTTTACAATAGGTGAAAAATTGGGTAGCTGGGTTAAGCTTCTTCCGATATTGGCACCCGTTTAAGTTTTTTATCCTAATAAAGGGTCACTTCACACTCATGCATCTGATTATACCCGTTACTCGTGGAGTAAAAGGGTATACTAGATTCGTTGAAAAGTATGTAACAGGTAGAAGGAGGCGTGTCCGACCCTATAAAGTATATATATTCTTGATCAGGATCAGTAGCGAAGTCGATTGAGCCATGTCCGTCCGTCCGTCCGTCCGTATGAACGCTGAGATCTCAGGAACTATAACAGATACTAAGTTGAGATTAACCATGAAGATTCTTGGGGTCCCGGGACAGCGCAAGTTTATAACAGCATCCTGCCACGCCCACTCTAACGCCCACAAGGCTGAAAAGACGGTTTTTGGATTTTCTAGAAAAGCTTTCTAGAAAAGCTGTAACTATAAGAGATAGAAAGTTCGGATTAAGCATGTAGGTTTTTATGATGCTCCCAATGCGAACTGTTCAACTGTTCAAGCCACGCCCACTCTAACGCCCGAAAAATCAAAAATGCAAAAAGCTCAAAAACTATAAGAGCTACAAAATTTAGCTTAGGAACACGTATTTAAGAGATGCGTCTGCAACTTGCGGCGAAGTTGCATCCGGCCGCGTCTACTCTAACGCCCACATGCCGCGGAAAACTGTGGCGTCTATAATATTATTATGAATGCCTTCGTTTGAACTTGTATTACTTATTTCTGTTAATATCTATCGATTTACCAAAGATTTTTCAAATTGGAACATTATTTTGCTATTTATAAAGAAATTAAGGTTATAAGGCCTCACATGGGCAGTGACGTCACTATCAGTTACTCGACAATCTTTCTCCGACAATACGTGGCACACTATGATAAAATTGTCAAGTGAATGTAGGAGTATAACAAATCTGTATGCCCTTTGTGTATAAAAATGAGAACACTGAAATTGTTCAGCATCAGTTCGTCAGAAGCAGCAAATCATACATATCATCATGAGCGTAATATCAGTGGAACTTGAAATCCTTGACCAAGACTCCGTTGTGGTGGTCATTGAAGACTCGGAGCCAAACTATATAATGGCTCTTGCCCAAGAAGACAACATAGACAGGAATCTGAAGGAAGTATTCGCACCCTCCGCAACATCTACTCGAACGATTCCACAAAAGTTGGATTCACTCAAATGGGAAGATTTCCCATTTGGAGATGAAACGATGGATGTAATGAGTTTTTGTATGAGCACTTTCAGTGTGCTCAAAAAAGTTGATATAGATGACTCGGAAATTCTTTTTACAGACGACGACTACCTCTTTGACGATGTAAAAGGGGATGACTTAGAAAATAAGTATCTAAATTTACTGAAAGATGAAGACGAGGAGTTTTTAATACATGTTGCCAAAAGTTTAGATATTTAAATAAAAATTGTATAAAAATTAAATAAACTAAAATAAAATAAAAATAATTAAAATTCAAATATAAAAATCTTTTATTTTTTCGGTCCCATATTAACTGAAATAAATAAAACATATATTTACTTTAACAAAAAAATGGGTTTATTTTATTTTTTCTTTATTTCAGTGTTTTTGTTTTTGTGTCTTGTTTTTAGTTTTCAATATATGATGAAATTATTAGTTACTTGTCTGAAAACTGTTATAAGGTTATATAGTCTGAAGTACTTTTTGTATTTTTATTTTCTTCTCATTCTTTTTCTATGTTATTATATAATATATGTTCATAATGTTTGCTGCCTCAAATTTTTTATGACATCCACAAGTGTTGATTCCTTCCGTAGCTGACTCCTTACTCCAGATACATGTTTCCAGGTATACGCCATGGATGGAAGTTATCATTTTAACTTTTTCACACTCAAGTAGTTTTTAATTAACAAGGAGAAGTCGCAGATGGTGAGAATTTTTTCAACAAACTGTTTGATAAACGATTCAATTTGATTCAAATACATAGTGTACATCCAAGACTTTAAGTTTTAAGAAAAGAAATTATGCTCTTCCCCACCTGCTTACCGAATTTATTCTAAAAAAATTTTTAGTTTTCTTTTCTACCCTGACTTGTATATATCTTAAATCCTGCAAATGAATAGTCATTAATTTCAATTTATTCCAAGTCCATTTTTAAACTCGGATTCTATTAGTTACTTTTTCTTAAACAATCTTTATCTTGAAAAAAAACTATTTCTACTCTCTTCTAACTACAGGTCATCTACTTTTAAACTCACACTCTATTGGTTTTCCTTTTCTTGAACAAACTGTATCTTGAAGAAACCTATTTCTGATCTATTCTAAAAGAGAGAAAGAACTTTATTTTTAAAACTCATATTCTATTTAATTTCGAACCATCTCAAACTACCCAGGAATCTACCTGAGCTATTTCTTTTGAAACCTAGAATTGTAACTCTTAGACTTCCAAAATTTGTGAACGCCCACTTTAAAATTGTGTACAAAATCGAACATTTTAATTAATTCTTTCCAAGTTATTCTCGTTGCAACATTGTTAGTATGAAAACTTAAAAAGAAGCAAAGAACTAAAAGTGAAGTGAAGTGTATTAAATAAATTTATATATATATACATTTATGAAGAATCATAAAATAAATAAAAAAATAAAAATCAAATAGTAAAATAAAAAACAATAACAAAAGCAGCAAAAACAACAAAAAACAAAAAAACAAAATTAATAATCAATTCGAGTTTTGTCATTCGTCCCAATTGTTTGTTATCAAGAACAAGTAGACAATCCATGTCCGCACGGAAATCCATAAAAAGAATGCAATTCAACCTGTCGATGAACGCATCAAGAAAATTTCGGAAGGATTTAAAGGAAGGATTCTCCATTATATGTATGTAGACGATGGATCGGACATCCAATTACCTGAAAACTTTATGAGTGAAGCAGGATTTTTTGCTCAAACAGCTCAGAACATTTTAGAGAGTTATGTTCTATTATGCACTAATATTGAATACCCACTGTACTGAGTTCTTAAAGGGTACGCACTGTCACACTTTGTTGCAGTGCTTACATAATTCATGGTCCCGGTCATAAGCCCCAAGTGACCGAAATATGAACCGATAAGCCATAGCGGCTTAGGCCACTCGCAGAAAGTGCTAGCGTCGGCATAATTGCATGAACGGACCGCATGTGCATATCCCTCGCGCTCCTCACATAAGAGGGCATATGTTTATATACATAAGTACATAGATAGCCGTCTCTCTGCCGCCGCCTGAAAGCAGCGCAGCAACGCGACTTAGCCTTATTTAGACATAAAAGAATATTGTAAGAACACAATCAATTCAAGCCTTGGAGCGGCACCACTGCTGCTCCCTGAAATAAAGAATAAACTAAGTACAACAAGTTTGTTTTATAATTCATGGCGATCCTGCCATTTAAACATTTCATATTTTTTTTTGATTGCACTGCGATGCATATTTTTTTTATATAACATAATATAAATTGTAAAATTGAGCGGAACCATCTCTGCCCAATTAGTCGTGTAGCCCGTAAAGCTATGCAAAACAATAGGTAGAAACCTGTAAAGATAGATGAGAGGTAATGCAAATTCTCAATAGAAAACAATAATAATTATATTCCAACTTATAAAGGTATATGTAACACCTACAAAAATGACTTTGGATATAAAAACAGTGGATTCCACTGCCAATGTCATAAACAAAGTAGAATCGAATAATATTGATTTATATCGGGTACATGTACTTTTAATAATGATTGTTGTCATAATGTGCGCAAATTTCTTTTATAAAATATATAAGCTGCACAATAGATGTTTAAAGAAAAGATATATGAGCCGGGCTAATGACCTGGATAAAATCTAAGCAACATTGTTTAAATAAACAATATATATGTAATAAAAAAAATAAAATAAAAATAATTGTATACAAACATAATTTTAAAAAAAATGGCTAAACTAAGCACAATGCCAATGATATAATGGATTGGAATGAATTGTATAAAGAAACAAATAATATCAAAGAAAATTTTGACAAATCGTATAAGTCACTTACCCAGAATAGACCAATCCAGAAGAACACAGTCAGAACATGTTGAAATATAATATTAGTAGAGAACTTTAACGAAGCGCGAATACTACTACTACATAGTCACAGGGACAGATTGAATAAAGATCATTTGTCTCACGTATCTAAGCTTCTGATACGACACGATCTAATTTAATATCGGTTAAACAAAAATTCAGTTTAAAAATAGTAATACCGAATGTTCTAAACACTCCCATAGCAGTAGACACTGCACCTGACCCTGAATCAGTATTAGAAGAGGTATACCCCAAAATAGAAGAGGAAGATTTAAATAATCTTACTATTCCCGCGGTATACACAGATAGAGATAGTTACACAGATTCTGATACTCCTAGGTTGCTTGTCTTCAACCTTACCACAATGGCACAATCCAATATTGATTTCATAAACACAGCATCCAAGCTGATACCAGTTTTCGATGGTAAGAAAATCTAATAAGCTTTGTGGATGCGTTAGAAATAGTAGAGGCAATAAAGGGCGAGCACGAACAACTCGCAGTCTCCATAATAAAAACAAAACTAAAGGGTGTCGCTAGAAATCTAATAGGAAACGAAACAACGATTTCCGAGGTGATTTCTAGACTAAAAGGCAACGTCAAGGGCGAAACTGTAGAAGTATTGTCAGCAAAACTGATGAACCTACAGCAACGCAACAAAACTACAAACCAATACACACAAGAGGTTGAGCAGATGACATAAGCTTGAAAGTGCGTACATAACGGACGGTCTACCACTTGCGTTGGCCAGAAGTTACTCTACACAGTCTGCAGTTAAGGCAATGACAAAGAATTCCGCAATTGATAAGGTAAAACTTATCATGCAGGCAAGCACCTTTAACACCATGAGTGATGTCATATCCAGGTTCGTCAACAGTTGCACGGAAGCGAACTAGACAACGTAATACTGTCCCTTATTTCAAGAAGTTATTCAGCGTGGTGAAGCCGCGGACGTGGAGAGCTTCAGAGGGAAAATATATTAGTCGTAATAATAATTACAACAACTACAACAGTTCCAACTATAACAGTAATGGACGAGGCCAACATGAGAAAACTCAAGAGGCCGTGGCAACTCGATCGAGGCCACAATAACAATAATACAAACAATTCTGTGAGAATTTACCCAGAATAATTCAGGGAAACTCTCACCCTACAGATACTCAACAGTAAACCACAATGTTCACACCATCAATCAGTAGTATTAATATATTTGTAAACTTTACGAATAAGGAAACAAACAGAAAACTTGTATTCTTAATTGACACTGTTGTGCAGACATATCAATTTTAAAAGAAAATTCTGATATCCTTTATGATATTTAGAAAGATAATAAAATAAACATTCAAGGCATAGGCCAAGAGCTAATTCAATCAAAGGCTTAACTTCCCTCGAGATAAAGACGGTAAATATATAATTTCACGATTTTCATACTAGTAGATTTGCATTTCGCAATACCATGTGATGGAATAATAGGCATTGATTTCATAAAGAAATTCAATTGTCAACTAGACTTCAATCATAATGAAGGTTGGTTTATCCTAAGACCAAATAATTTTAATTTTTCAATTTATGATCTATAACATACAGTTCTACAGTTCAAAATGCATTTGTCCGATTACTGAATACAACCAGTACTGAACAAATAGTAAATATTCACAACTTAAAATAGAACCACTTTCGAACTATGACATAGTTTCAAAACAATCCAGAAAATAGAGAAGAAACTGTCTTATCTCACTTATCCAAAAATTTTCCACACCCCAGTTCAAGCAAAAAAATTAACTGATTTGTATGCACACAGTACAGTGATATATTGGACTCAAACCAGATCTATAACTACAAACAATTTCTACAAGCAAAAGCTAAGTTGAAGGATGAAGAACCGGTTTACATAAAAATTATAGAAGTCCACATAGTCAAAAGGATGAAATTAACACACAGATACAAAAAACTAATAGAAAATAGAAATAGTACACCGTCTGTATCAGCCCTATAATAGCCACTGTAAATTAGTTTCGAAGAAATCACTCCCCCAAGATCTGATACGAAAAAATGGCGATTAGTAATTGACTATCGTCAGATTAATAAAAAACTGTTGTCGAATAAATTCCCGCTACCTAGAATTGATGATATTTTGGATCAACTAGGAAAGGCGAAATATTTCTCATGTCTGGACTTAATGTCTGGCTTTCAACAAATTGAACTTGAAAAAGTTCACGAGATATAACGTCATTTTCAACGAGCAATAGCTCGTATCGTTTCACACGATTACCTTTCGGTTTCAAAATAGCGCCTAATTCATTTCAGAGGGATGATGACTATTGCATTCTCTGGATTATAACCTTCACAAGCATTCTTTTTATATGGATGACTTAATAGTTATAGGTTGTTCCAAAAACATATGCTTAAAACACAACTGATGTTTTTGAGAAATGTAGGGAATACAACCTTAAATTCCATCCCTGAAAAATGCTAATTTTTCACCACATTAAGTTACTTTTCTGGGACATAATGCAGACGTTTCCCCAAAAAAATTTTGCCGAATATTTTCGTCACATAACAAGATAATGTAAAAAAAATGTTAAATTCGAATGGACAATTGATTGCCAGAATGCCTTCGAACATCTTAAATCGGTATTAATAAATCAGATTTATTACAATACTCAGATTTCAGCAAAAAGTTTTGCATAATAACGGATGCAAAGTAAGCAAGCATGTGGAGCAGTTTTAACTCAAAACCATGATGGACTTCAACTTCCAGTTGCTTATCCATCAAGATCGTTTACTAAGGGGGAAAGTAATAAAAGTACAACAGAACAATAATTGACAGCAATTCATTGGCCAATACCTTATTTCAGACCAAATGTTTATGGTAGACATTGCTGTCAAGACTGATCCTACCCTTTAACTTACCTGTTTTCAATGATTAATCCAAGCTCTAATCTAACGCACAAGCGATTTGAAATGGAAGAATATAATTTCACTGTGGAATATCTGAAGGGAAAAGATAACTTTGTAGCTGATGATGCGTTATCAAGAATAACCATCAAAGATCTACAAAATGTAACTGGAAATATTAATAAGGTCACTAAACAAAATAGACTGAATATCCGCACGGAAAATAAAGAAATAGAATTGACTAAGCAAACTATTGAAAAAGTTTTTAAGCCCAACGTATACGACGTCATAAACAATGACGAATTACGTAAAGTAGTGACATTGCATGTAATGTTTATTTAAACATGGCAGGAAAATTACTGCAAGATATGATGTTAGCGATTTATATACCAATGGAATCTAGACTTAGGTCCATTTTTACAAAGGCTTGAACTGCAAGCCAGAAGGTATAAATAAAATCAACCAACTCAAAAGTAGCACCGTGGGAAAAATATATTTAAATATACTTCAATAGATAATTTCAAATTAATGGGCAATAAAATATTAAAAAATTAAGAGTAGTGCTACTCAACCGGTGACCCAAATAAAAAGTCTAAAACACAAAGAAGCTATTCTAGCTCTAAATTTCATGATGATCCAATTCAAGGAGGGTCACACTGGCATATCGAAAACTTTTGGCAAAGTAAGAAGACACAATTACTGGAAAGGTATCTCTGAAGATATAACTGGTACGTAAAAAATCTCATAAATGTCAGAAGTCCAAAAATTACATCGCATTCAAGAGACTCCTTTAACAATAACCGATACACCAATAAACGCTTTCGACAGGTAATAGTGGATACTGTTGGTTCTACCAACATCAGAAAATGGCAATGAATATGTAGTCACGTTAATATGTGATTTAGCAAAATATCTAGTTACCATACCAGTTGCAATTAAAAACGCAAATACCGTCCTAAAGCAATTTTTCGAATCATTTATTCTGAAGTACGGTCCAATGAAGACGTTCATTACGGACATGGGAACAGAATACAAAAATTCAATTATAAATGACTTGTGCAAATATTTGAAAAATTGAAAACAAAACATCTACAGCACACCACCACCAGACAGTTGGAAAAATAGAAGAAGTCATATAACTTTTAATGAGTATATACGATCTTACATATCGGTTGATAAAACTGATTGGGACGTATAGCTTCAATATTTTTGTCTTTGTTTCAACATATATGAGCTAGTATTTGGTAAAACAAGTAATTTCCGAAATTAATAGCATAGATGGCGTAGAAACAATATATAACATAGATGACTATACTAAGGAAGGTAAATATAGATTAATGAAAGCTTATAAAAGAGCTAGAGTTATTTTTTTTTTTTTTTCGAGACTCCCGTTGCTTGACGTGCAACCCACCTCCCAGCCCAACCGACCAAGGGCGCTGCCGTCTGACCATTACGGCTCGGAACTTTGGGGATAGATCCGAGTGGATTAGTAAAAGATACGAGGAAGGTTAGTTTTTGTGCTAAATGGATTAGTATCGAAAGAGTTATTAGTATTAGGAAGAGTAATGTTATAAAGATCATTGTAGTTTGAAAATAGTAGCCAGAAAATGGTTCATGTTGGGCAAAGTTCGAACTACAATGCTCTAAAAAGAGGAGATATAGTTTCTAGTCATCCCTAAGGGTACATGGATATTCAAGCGGCCTAGAACGGCCTGGCTATAATTTCACCCTTAAGAAGATTATGGATAAAGACGACGCACAAGCATCGTCCTACCGATTAGCGAAGGATTTGGCAAATTGATTAGTAAGTGTCTACTTTTATAAGAGGAGGAATTATGTTTGCATCCCAGTTGAGACCGCGGAGAGCAAATATTAAAAATTCTTTTTGGATGGATTCAGTAAGGGGCACTGGTGAACCCCATACTGGGGGTCCCAGATACATGATCCATATTCCAGAATCGGACGAACTAAAAGAAATAAAAGTGTTTTTGGTAACATAGGGGTCGTTAAATTCCTTTGACCCACCTTTTAATGAAACCAATAACTCCTCTAGCTTTATTAACCATAGAGGAAATATGAAGTTGGAAAACTTAAGTTTTGAATCGAGTAGATGCCAAGATCTTCAACTGCATTAATTCTTTCCAGAGCTACACCATACAGAGTATAAGTAGCCACTTTAGGTCTTAGGCGACAGAAGGACATTCCTTTCCCACTTGGAGGCCATTAAGGTTTAATAAGTTTGCAGGCACCAGTTTTGCAAATGTGTTAAGGTCGGATTGTAGTTTCTCCTGGTAGGAGGCATCGGTATATTGCAGACAGAGTTTGACATCATCTGCATACATAAGTACTAGGGTCGTTAACACCATAGGGAAAGTCATTAATGAATAAAGTAAAAAGTAACGGACCAAGGTGGCTCCCCTTGAGGGCCCCGGAGGAATCATAGACTAAAGCAGACACTGAATTTTTTAAAAGAACTTGTTGGGTTCTACCTGTGAGGTAACTGCTAATCCAACCCAGGAGATCAGTAGGAAAATCGATAAGATCAAGTTTTTATAAAAGAAGGCCATGATTCGAGTCAAATGCTTTACTGAAGTCAGTGTAAATGACATCCGTCTGAAGGTTTGGCCGGGGTAGCAGAGCAGTACCTAAGCATACAGCCCGGTACCCCCGTCTGGACCTGGCGAAAAGACTGGCTTCAGATTCTGAAGATCCTATATAACCCACATTCGACAAGGTGGGTCGGGAAATAAAGTTAGACCGGGGATATCATAAAGCTAAGTCTGCGCGTTTATTAACAAAGGTGAATAGGTGGTTTGAAAAAAACTGAGCAAAAGATCGGCAATTTCTGATCCCGTGCTTGCAGTAGATTTTCCAAACGATAGCAAAAGACGGAAGGTTTTAGATTTACGCTTAGTGTTAACAAAACTATAGAACTTTTTCAGATCCAGAGCAAACTGGTTCTTACATCGAGCTAAACAGTTCTTATAAAGTTAGACCGAACCGCCATATAATGCACATAACAGTCATTGCTATTAGTTCTTAAGTATTATTTTAAGAATCTTAATTTGATATTTTTTAGATTAGGAAGGTGCCTTGTATAACAAAGGGGGTTTATCCGACATAGCCGGATACTGCAACGGAACAAAGCGACCAAAACTTAGGTTTAATGAACTTTAAAATATATCTAGAGCAGTCGAGATATCGGTACATGCGTAAAAATCGGATCAGTCAAATTCTGAAATAAAGTTATTCATTTTTTTAAAGTCGGCTTTACGAAAACATCGAATTTTCTTATCAGCGTAATTGTTCTTAGGCTAAGTACATAGCCCCATATCGATCGTAAGATCTAATGTTTGATGATAAGGATGATGGTGTGTGAGAGGTGGAGCTCTGTATATGGATACGGCGTCCGTATCAGAGAGAAAGCACAGATCGAGCAAACGACCTAAAGAATTCCCTATATGATTAATTTGAGAGAGTACACAGGTCCGTATAAAGTAACGGAAATAAGAGATAGAGATAACGTAGTAATAACAAATAATAAAAGTAAGAAACAAACAGTTCATAAAGATAGATTAAAAATCTTTATTTCATAAATTTTACTTAGTATGACCATGCATAGTAACACACAAAACTTTTATACCCGTTACTCATAGAGTAAAATGGTAAGTTAACACTCCTGAGGGGTAACAAACAGTCGGTAGAAATCTTGGGTGATTCTTGGATCACCCTAGTCTTTCTAGATGACTCAGCATACCCGCCTTTGGGGGCCGTGCCTGGATCCCATTGGTTTCCGGTATGGTGAGTTATGCACATTTTGTGATCGTCAGCAAATCCCACTGTCAGCCTCTGTTCTGTTTTATAATCATTTGAATAAAGAGCATTTAGCTCCGTAAACTTTACTCCGGCTATCGCCATCTTATTATTTGCATTCGCCCACTGAGCTTATGGCCAGGGGTATAGGGGGCAGTCACCCTCTCGACATAAACTTTATTTTACATTTCATCAACCACCCTACCGGTGGCACACCATCAGCGGCCACCTGGCACCAGCAACCCGGCCGCCAATTCTCACCTATCTTGAATCGCTACTACTCATCAAGCACCCTACCGGTGCCACCTCATCATCGGCCGGATCTGGAACAGCCTTACCACCGGGCAACCGACCACAAGATAACTGGCGCCTAACGAACAAAATAAACTAGCGACCCTCAAAATTTTCAAAACATGTTAGTAGGCTGATTAAATAATATACGGCTTCAACAAACATACACCAAATTGCATACAATAAAAGTGAGCCTTATAATTGGCGAAAATAAATATAACTTGCAAACGTTAAAAAAAATAATTATACGTAATAATAAAGATGCTATATGTATTGAACCTCGTATGAATTAGGTGGCATAAGTTCAAGTTTTTAATGAACTTTCCAGGTCCGTATAGAGAAATTAAAAAGGAAGCCGTGAGTGATAGTGAAGAAGAAGAAATCCGGGGTTTTAGACCAAGACAGGCTCAAATCGAAGAGAAAGAAAACATAATGAACGCGAACGAATTGCAAAACATTATCCAGGGCGCCTAAGCGCAACAGGAAACTAGGCTCCGAGCTGAATTTGAAGCTCAACTCAATTCCGTTAATATGCAGTTACAAAACATGCGCGTAGAGACCCCACAGGTGGAGGCCTACCAAAGAGTCTCACTACAGCCGGGAGCACCCCCATGTGACATACGGCTCCACGTAATTAAGTACCAGTACCAGATTTTAACGGTGCGCAAGACGAGTACGTAGCGTGGAGGCAGTCCGCCACGGATGCACACGAACTCTTTAAATCTTGCCAGGGCAGCTGTGCCCATTATCAAGCCGTTACCATAATCAGCGCGAGCGTTGCTGGTATCACACAACACTGTATTTAAGATACAGACTGCTCCTACGCAGACAGAACTTCGTTGAGGCTGTTGCAACAACAGCTTGAGGCAGTTCGCCAAAGTGACCAAAACCTAATGCAATACTATGACGAGGTTGAGCGTAAGCTAACCCTCGTCACGAACAAAATTGTCATGTCCCACGACATTGAAAGAGCCACACTGCTCAACAATGAGGTAAGGGAGGACGCCCTACAAGTGTTAGTCTCAGGCCTAAAAGAACATGAGAGCAGTCGTATTATTCCCAGCACGGAGCCAAAAACCTTCCTTCAGCATTAGCACTAGCTAGGGAGGCTGAAGCCAGCATCGAAAGCCAGTTCCGCGCCAACGTATGCTAGGGCAATGGAACAGAAGACATAGAATTCTGACTTTTCGTAAGACCTCAGTACCGCACTCCTGATAAACAAGGAAACGAAAAAGAACACTCATTATTTTAAAAAGACCAGATAAAAACCAGCAAAATGGTTCTGGGCGTAAGCCAGAGGACTGGGCCGACCGTGGAAATCCACGTCAGGCAGAAGAGCCCATGGACTGGAACCCATCGTCTTCTAAGTCAAGCAACAGCCGCATTTAAACAAAACCAAAATGTACCACAACCTCAAAATAAGCAGGCAAAAAAATTTAAAAGGACCCAACTCCTCTGATAGGATAACTGATCAAAAGGCGTCAGCGGCTTAACAACATCGAGCAGACCGCTATTGCCAAAGACCAAGAGTACGAGAATACTGCGGTAGCCGCGATGAGCGCAATCGAAGAGTGACAGCGACTCCGGTCGACTCCCATGACCTTCTTAAAAACATAACGCCAGTAGCCTCACCGTTTCGCATGAATACAATTCATAGCCGAATGAAGCCATATAACTTTTAATGAGTATATACGATCTTACATATCGGTTGATAAAACTGATTGGGACGCATGGCTTCAATATTTTGTCTTTTGTTTCAACACGACCCACCCCTATGGCACATACTTATTGTCCATATGAGCTAGTATTTGGTAAAAACAAGTAATTTACCGAAATGAATAGCATAGATAGCGTAGAAACAATATATAACATACATGACTATGTTAAGGAGAGTAAATATAGATTAGAGGTAGCTTATAAAAGAGCTAGAGTTATTTTTTTCCCGTTGCTTGACGTGCAACCCACCTCCGGCCCAACCGACCAAGGGGCGCTGCCGTCCCCTGACGTACGGCTCCGGAACACGGGGATGGATCCGGAGTGGATTAGTAAAGATACGAGGAAGGTTAGTTTTGTGCTAAATGGATTAGTATCGAAACATTCAAAGTGTTAGGAGAAGAGTAAAGTAATTTTATGAAGATCATTGCAGTTTGAACATATTACCCGAAATGGTTCATGTTGGGCAAAGTTCGAACTACAATGCTCTAAGGATAGAGTAATATAGTTTCTAGTAATCCTAAGGGGTACATGGATATACAAACGGCCTAGAAGTGGCCTAGCTATCAATTTCACCCTTAAGAAGAGTTATGGATAAAGACGAACCCAAGCATCGTCCTACGATTAGCAGAGGGATGGCAAATATATTAGTAAGAGTCTACTTTTATAAGAGGTAAGTGTGTAAGTTTGCATCCCAGTTCAGATCGCGGAGAGCAAATATTAAAAAATTATTTTGGATGGATTCAATAAGGCACTGGTGAACCGTCCCATACTGGGGTCCCAGATACATGATCCATATTCCAGAATCGGAGGAACTAAAGAAAAAAAAAAGTGTTTTGGCAACATAGGGGGTCGTTAAATTCCTTCGACCACCTTTTAATGAAACCAATAACTCCTCTAGCTTTATTAACCATAAGAGGAAATATGGTCGGAAAACTTAAGTTTTGAATCGAGTAGGATGCCAAGATCTTCAACTGCATTAATTTCTTTCCAGAGCTACACCATGCAGAGTATAAGTGGCCACTTTAGGTCTTAGGCGACAGAAGGACATTGCTTTCCACTTAGAGCCATTAGATTTAATATAAGTTTGCAGAGCACCAGTTTTGAAAATTATTAAGGTCAGATTGCAGGTTTCACCTGGTAGGGAGGCATCGGTATATTGCAGACAGAGTTTGACATCATCTGCCATACATAACTACTAGGAGTCGTTAACAACGAAGGGAAGGTCATTAATGAGTAAAGTAAAAGTAACTGGACCAAGGTGGCTCCCATGAGGGGCCCCGGAGGAATCATAGACTAAAGCAAACGCAGAATTTTAAAAAGAAGAGCTTATTGGATTCTACCTGTGTGGTAACTGCTCAATCCAAGTTTTTCTAAAAAGAAGGCCATGATTTGATCTTGACATCCCTACCAGATTCCCAACTTAAAAATTTCCGGCCATATTTCCTCTATGGTTAATAAAGCTAGAGGACCTTCTTTGGTTTCCTGTTAAAAAGGTGGTCGGAAGGAATTCAACGACCCCCTATGTTACCAAAACACTTTTTTATTTTCATTGGTTCCGTCCTGATTCTGGAGATATGGATCCTTCGCATCAGGACCCCCAGTATGGGGTTCACAGTGCCTTATTGAATCCATCCAAAAGAATTTTTTAATATTTGCTCTCCGAGGCTCCTCAACCTGGGATGCAAATATACACCTTCCCCTCTTATAAAAGTAGACTCTTACTAATCAATTTGCCATCCTCAATCATCATCGGGACGATACTTGGGGTAGTCTTTATTCACAATCTTCTTAAAGGGTGAAATTGATAGCCAGGCCCTTCTTGGTCGCTTGAATATCCATATAACCCTTAGGATTACGAAACTATATTCCTCTATCCCTTAAGAGCATTGTGGTTCGGACTTGCCCAACATGAACCATTATCGGGTACCTTTATGTTTCAAAAGTACAGTGATCTCTATATGACTTTTAACTCGCCTCTAACACTCTGAAAGTTTCGTGCTAATCATTTTAGCACAAAACCACCTTTCCTCGTATAGTTCTTAAGTATTATTTTTAAGAATCTTATTTTTGATTAGAAGGTGCCCAGTAACAAAGGGGGCTTAATGGATACTGCAACGAAACAGCGACCAAAACCAGGTTTAATAACCTTTAAAATATATCTAGAGCAGTCGAGATATCGGTACATGCGTAAAAAAATCGGATCAGTCAAATTTGAAATAGTTATTCATTTTAAAGTCGGCTTTACGAAAACATCGAATAGCGTACTGTCTAGGCTATACATAGCCCCATATCGATCGTAAGATCTAATGTTTACGATAAGGATGATGGTGTGTGAGCGGGTGGAGTTTGTATATGGATAAGCGTCCGTATCAGAGAGAAAGCATTAAATAGGAGCAAACGACCTAAAGAATTCCCCAATGATTAATTTGAGAGGAGTACAGGTCCGTATAGCAACGGAAATATGGGATAGAGATAACGGTAGTAATAACAAATAGAAAAGTAAGAACAAACAGTTCATAAAGATAGATTAAAATCTTTATTTCATAAATTTAATTAGTATGACCATGCATAGTAACACACAAAACTTTTATCTGTTACCATAGAGTAAAATGGTAAGTTACACTCTGAGGGGGTAACAAACATGATCAGTCGAGAAATCCCAGTATTCTTGGTACTCCCTAATCTTTCTAGATGACTCAGCATACCCGCCTTTGGTGGGCCATACCTGGATCCCATTGGTTTCGGTATGGTGAGTTATGTGACCATTTGCGACTCGTCAGCAAATCCCCACTGTCGGCCCTCGCCTCTCATTGTTTTATAATCATTTGAATAAAGAGCATTTAGCTCCGTAAACTTTACCCGGCTATCGCCATCTTATTATTTGCATTTCGCTCACTGAGCTTGGGGTGTTAGGAAACTGGTCACCCTCTCGACATAAACTTTATTTTACATTTCATCAACCACCCACCGGGTGGCAGCACCATCAGCGGCCACCCGGCACCAGCAACCCGGCCGCCACCAATTCTCACCCTATCGAATCGCTTCTACTCATCAAGCACCCTACCGGTGCCACCTCATCGGCCGGATCTGGTTCAGCCTTACCACCGGGCAACCGGACCTAAGAGAATCGGCGCCTAACGAACAAAATAAACCAGTGACCCTCAAAATTTTCAAAACATGTTGGTTGGTGATTAAACCAACGCCACGGCTTCAACAAACCACACACCAAATTGCACCAACAAAAGGAGCCTTATAATTGGCGAAATAAATATAACTTGCAAACGTTAAAAAAATAATTATACGTAATAATAAAAGATACTGTCATGTTGTATTGAACCTCGTATGAATTAGTGGCATAAGTTCAACGTTTTAATGAACTTTCCAGGTCCGTATAGAGAAATTAAAAAGGAAGCCGTGAGTGATGGTTGAAGAAGAAGAAATCCAAGGTTTTTGGACCAAAGACAGGCTCAAATCCAAAAGAGAAAGAAACATAATGAACGCCACAGACAATTGCAAAACATTATCCAGGGCGCTACAAGCGCAGCAAGAAACTGGAAGCGAGCTGAATTTGAAGCTCAACTCAATTTCCGTTAATATGCAGTTACAAAACATGCGCGTGAGACCCCACAGGTGGAGGCTGCAAGAGTCTCACTACAGCCGGGAGCACCACCATGAGACACATACGGCTCCACGTGATTAAGTACCAGTACCAGATTTTAACGGCGCAAGAACGAGTACCGTAGCGTGGAGGCAGTCCGCCACGGATGCACACGAACTCTTTATCTTGCCAGGGGAACTGTGCCCATTATCAAGCATGCGTGTTTCGCAATCAGCGCGAGCGTTGCTGGTATTACACAACACTAACATTGGGCCAGACTGCTCCTACGCAGACAGAACTGAGGCTGTTAACAAACAGCTTGAGTAGTCGCCAAAGTGACCAAACCTGATGCAACCATGACGAGGGTTGAGCGTAAGCTAACCCTCGTCTGAACGAAATTGTCATGTCCCACTACATTGGAAGAGCCACACTGTCAACAATGAGGTGTGGTGGAGGACGCCCTGCAAGTGTTAGTCTCAGGCCTAAAAGCAGAACATGAGAGCAGTCGTGTGTAATGTTATTCCCAGCACACAAACTTCTTGCAGCATTAGCATTAGCTGAGGCTGGAAGCCAGCATCGAGAAGAAGCCAGTTCCACTGCCAACGTAGTGCTAGGGCAATGGAACGAGAGAACAGAATTCTGACTTTCGTAAGACTCAGTACCGCACTCGCTGATAAACACGAAGGAAAAGAAAAGAACACTCATTGATATGTAAAAAACCAGATAAAAACCAACAAAATGGTTCTGGGCGTAAGCTAGGGACTCGAAGACCAAATCACGTCAGGCAGCGAGAGCCCATGGACTGAAACCCATCAACTTCATTCCCGGGTCCAACGGTGTGTAATTGTGTCCCTTGTGGCTGCAATTGGGGCAAAGGGTCATTGTAAGAGAGGTCCCAGGTAACAAAACACAATAGACACCACAAAAATTCATGCTTATTAATATGTGACATGTGCAAATAGGGTCCCAGTGTTAGATGCAATTTGCGTTCTCTGTGCTTGCCGACTTTTTTTCCCTCCACGTGATGTCCCAAAACGAGCGATCAGCCGTTGCCTTCGCTCCCAGCTTCCAGCACACTGGGACAAAGCAGCAACTTCATGCTGCCGGCGGAAACGGTCGGCCTTGATGATGCCGAGGTCGCCCAGCTGGTCCTTCAGCCTCGCGGCACCACTTGGGCCTCGCCAGATGTGGATACTGTCCTGACTCCGGGGCCTTCCAGAAATGACGTACCATAGCCTGTTGGACTGTAAACCTCCGCGAAGGACCTATCAGGCGCATGCAGCGAGTCACCAATCAAGAAATGGAGTCGGCGTGAGCACTCTCAGGTCGTCAGCGTCCGCTCTGAGGAGGGGAATGAGACATGCTTTGATGTTGGCGGCACCGGGTTGCCAACTCCTCATAGGGTGAGCCGTCGATCCGCAATGACCCTCTTCAGGTGATACTACCGACTTCACGTTGGCCCCACAAAGCCCGCCGAAATCTGGGCGCATTTTTTTTTTTATTCTCGTTGTCCGTTGTGGACGCAGAGCTTAAAGGCTATAAGGTGAACGAACCTTCTTGAAGTTTACAGTAAAAACATGCGAGTGCCGAATTACCAGCACAGTGAAATGATGGGAACTTGGGCACATCACGTTTCTAGTGCTCATATGGCAAGTTAGAATGCTGCAGTCGCCCCCACTCGCAGGATGCCTCTGACAAGATCGGCGGTCAAAGCTCAAAAGTTTACTTCGTGCTCAGGTAGTAATTTCAGTCTCTCCTTACCGCAGCCAAATCCATTGGGAACGATCTCGCTGCACGATCGGCACCATAGCCCCGAAAGCAGAAAATGAAGCTCTTCAATGGCTGAGGCCGACGTGCCTCTTTGCCGATGCGATTGTGCCTGAAACGTAGAACCATAGTCGTAACCTGTGCCAGCCCGGCTGGGGTGAAAATCTGCCAACGAACGACGGAAGCGGGACAGCGTGTGAATGGGTACTGGCCGCCTTTGCCTCTTTGCTCGCGTTCCATAGAAGGTCAGTCACCTGTACTGGTAAAGCCGGCCCAGGCCTCGCCACCATAGGCCAAAGCCTCAATTCATATCGGAGACAGTCCCGTTGCTCAACAGTCCGCTCGACTTCAGCCGTGCCCACGATGCCTCCATTGAGGGCGAAGAATGATCCGGTATCGAACGCGACCAAGGGCTGCCGAATCTTCCACCTAGTGGTCCCCCGCCAGCCAGTGTGATTGTGGGGACGGATGGGTAGGTCGCTTAGCCATTTGTAGCCGGAAGTAAGTCATTTAACCAACTTGACGCCAAACTGCACCACTCAGATCCGTTCTAGGTATAGTCTTGGGGCGTGTGGAGTCACCCTTGACCTCCCCGAGGCCAACAGTGAAGGTGATGTGCCTCCGTCCTCGCACTCGAGCCTTAGGTAGACCCGAGGCCGCAGAAGGATGTCGATGAACCGTCACAGAACGCGTGAGGCTGGAGTTAGCAGACACTATACACCCAGGGGATAATGAACTATCGGTCTATGTTCTGTCGTCGATCCTCGCCAACCCGTCCCGAAACAAGTTCGCCACCGTTCCCCACGGAGGGCGTCCGGAACCCATCGTCGTCCCACCCAGCGCCGACCGACGGCATGTGCACTTTTGCCATGGTTACTCTCCTCTTTCAAATCAGCTTTCCACGATGATGGCTGCGACGATGGGTAAACCCAGTGATCAAACAGCCCAGCTCATGCTCGATAGAATCATCCGTTGGTAAACCCTAGTTGGAATCTCAAAATTGACTTGAAATTTAAAACAGTCCCCTATTCGCGAGCCAATACATCCCTAACGCCTTGATAGGATCCAGTGTAGTGTCCCTTTAAAGGCGAGTTTAGTCGCAAATTGATGTTCGCAGGAATCGAGCGCAGAGACTGGACTCCGTTGCTGGTCTCATTTCCTCAATTCCATGGGGCACGCGGATTTTACCGCCCCCGCCACTGGTTCCGCTTTGTCCCTTGCTTCTCTCAACTGACCTCCGAAAGAATATTCATCCACACATTTTCGCTCAACAAAGTACCCTTCCGCCTTGGGGAAACGAACGGTGCTCGTCCTTCGCCCAAATGCTTGATGTACCTCGATGGGTTGGACAACGCGAAAATTCGTTGTTGAATTCCATCCGCCGTATGCCATAAAACGCGCTGGTACTGGCGCGTGTATTCTGACGTTGACATCTATACAACGATTAGCATCTTCTGGATATCCGCTACGCAAAACGAAACGATTTCCGCCAATTTTAGTAGGGGACGCGCGACTTGTCGTCCGAAGGCAGCTCCAACCAACAACACGTCGCTTAGAGATCTTCCGTTGCTGTTCTTGGCGGAAAGGTCGAATATGATTCTTTGCTTAAGCGGTCTGCTCGCGGCCGTTTGCAGTCCGTTTGATGTGGCAGCATGCAGGAAGGCACATGCCTACCCGAGTACGTGTCAGCAAACCGCTTCACCGCCCACCGCCGGCGCAACTTGCTTGAGGGCAATGTGCTCCCTCGATCTCCTCGACATGTTTGCTCCACTACCCGACCGATCCGACAGACGCCGTTCCAACTGCAAGAACCGACCAACGCCTTCAGATGCGATCTTCCCAGAACCATAGTTGATCCATGTGGGGAGTCTTGAAGGGCAACCGTACCACCGTACCGGGCCATCCGATCGTTGAATATGTATGTCTTCTTGGGAAGAAGGCTTTCGCACCTGAGGACCGGTTCCGATGTGAGAGAACGATCCGAAACGCCTTCCACCCTCGCAGAAACGCTTTGAGAAAGCCTTCGGGTAAAGTCCGCGAGCACCCGATGTCACCGCCGTCAACTCGGTCGCTTCCCCGCATTCCGTCCGCCAAAACCTGATCGGATCCACCTACAGAGTGTTCTGTGCCATAGGCTCGCAGGGCAGCCGATCCGGCGTCCAACACGAGGATTTGTGCCAACAGGTCCACACCTTGTGCGATGAGATCGACCGCTTCGATCGTGAGACGTTCGACTGCCAGCGGAGCCCGTTCATGGTCCCAACGTCTGAGGCATGAAGCCGACAAGGAAGACAGGAAGTAAACCGAATTGAGGACGGTCGCGGCGATCAACGCAACGTCTACCGAAAGTCAGGGTTATTGCATGCATTGCCGGATTTCAATTGACAGTACTGCAAATGGCTGACCGCCCCCAAGACCCATCCCAAAATAGATGTTCAAAAACCAGACTCGCTTCAGATGACGGTCAAGGACCGGCCGTACCACGTGTTCGGAGACAATGGCCGCCTCCGATCCTGGACGACCAGGGCGTTTATGGCGAAGCGTGCAGACCGCTGGACCGGGTTCCGGCACGGTGATACAACGAGCAGTCGGCGAGAAGGGACATTTCTCGATTATGGATCCGATAATGTTTTTAGTCAGCATCCGTAAAGATGCGCCGGGGTTCTGGTCCGTCGCTGGTCTGCTCCGCTGTTGAGATACGCACTGTCCCCATTTGCAGGTGCACTCAGGAGTCGGCGCCGTAGGCGGGCACCCTTTTTGGCGATTGGCCGTGAGCCGGGACAGGGAAATGCAAAGTGTGCCGCGACGCTGCCCACAAACTCGACGGCTCTTTGTTACCTCGTGCAGCGCGAAAGCGGCATATGCCGTTGCCTTCACTTGAGTGATGCAGAATTTCGCCCCTATTGCTTGACCATGTCCCTCGTCTGGTGGCAGTGTCGGGCCGGGAAAACGTTGAGCAACGACGCAGGATATGGCCGCTGTCGCCGCAGTGGAAACTGTCGCCTCTGGGGCGCCTGAAGCGCTCGTGCACTGTGCCCTCGCACCTGCCTTTGTAGGGTCTAGGCAGATCCTGGGCCGTAGCGGAATCAGAACGACGAGCCTCGGACATCAATCGTGACCATTACAACCAGCCGGTCGTTTAAAAAACGACTCCAACTCTCTGTAGGATGGAACCGTAAAACAACTTCCTGATGGTGCTCCCGCGTTGTGGGTCTCCTTTCGTAGCCTGGATGTTACGTAGTAGCATCAGCCTTTGCTCCGATTTCCCATAATAGCTAACACCGCCGTCCCGGGTTTAGAACGCGGCGGAATGCAAGCCAGACAAACATTGACCGTGTTCCGCACATTGACACGTATTTGGGTGTTGTCCTTCTGTAGCCTAGGCAACGCGATGGCAGCATTCATGTGGTGGGCAAAAACGACTCGACGATTGTTGAATACCCTCTTGATCAATCACCCGCTACCGAACTTCACTCCGTCCGTGAGCCGTACTGACTGATGTCATTGTCCTCGGTATGACCTTGAGAAAAACTTTTGCACAATTGATTAGTTCGGAAGGCATCATACTTAGCCTGCCTATCGATATGACGGCGCTGGAGAACTGGAACTGACATCTGGGGCATGTTCAGCCGCAATTTTACCGGCGCCCCACTGGCGGCGGAGGCATAAGCAATAGCATCCATGTACTCGCCCCCGACTGGAAATCAATGGTCACGAAAATCCTTCCAGTTCACGATAACGGAATCCGTTTCTAAACGCGTTTCGTAACCTCAACTTGTTCCCAGCCTTTTCTTCAGGTAAATCCGTTTTCCTCAGATTGGCGAATCCTTTAAAGTTTTTGCAACAGGGATTTCCACGACCGAACGATTCGTTGCGCAAAAAGGGTAAGTTAACCAACTGCTCAAAAGTAGAAACCTTTCATGTTGACCAATGTTGTGAAACCGAACTTCGCGCGAGTTATGTCCAGGGTCCCGATCCAACATACTGTATTGTTATGAATTTTGGTTAAAATAATCTTCTGCTCTTTTGAATTGTCCAAATCAGGACTGACCTTATTTTTGGCATATGCCCTAAAGGAAGCTTAAATGGGGTATATAGGAACACACAGTATATTGGCTGAACAGAGGACGGATACAGACACCTGGAATGTAGGCTGGTCTCATAAATTCATCAGAGAAAACAGATCGTCAACATTCTGCTCTTTTTGCTCGGCAACTTTGCTTGGTCAACGACATTGTTTAAAGTTTATTTGTTATTGTCCCGCTCATGGGGGCTTAGGTGGGGGTGTTAGTAGAGCTGAGCTCGTAACTCGCGCAACTCACCTCCCCAAATAATAATTTATTGGAAAAACTCAGTAAATTTTATTACTTCAACTTGTCACTTACTCAGTTATGTGATACAAGAATCCACAGCAGACGAGGGCGAAGATCAACGACCGTCTCCAAAGTTCAAAAAGAAGCCATCGTCATTGCGCCTACGTATCCGCGAGTTCCCCTCTCTTCCGTGATTCGCAGAGCCAGCCTGTCAGGTCTGGTGTAGCTGTGATTCCGTTATGTCAAAAAAGCGAAGAGTAAACGTCCGTGAAAGGTCCAGAAACTTCCGTAGCTGCGTTCATGTATCGCCGTTTTCTTCTTCTTCACTTTCGTGGCGTAGAGCCGACTTGCAAACTTAGCGCAGTTGCGATCTAACGGCGCTTATTCAGAATTAAGAATTCTCGGATATGTTTGCGATTGCAGATTCCCCTCGGGTCACCGATGTACTTGTGCTTTGTATTAATTTCATAGCGTCATTGTAAGAGAGGCACAAACACAAAAGACAAACTCACAAAAAAATTCACGTTTATTAATATATAATATATAAAAATAAGGTCCCATGTTAGATGTAACTTATGTTAGTTCTCTGCTTTCTATTGTAAGATTAAACTTTGACTTTTTCCCTTCCTGGCATTCGTTCTCCCAAAACGTGAGAGCGATCAGCTAATTCCTCGTGCCCCAGCTTCCAGCACCACTAGGACAAGCAGCAAACTTAACAAACGGCTTAAATAAAAAGTGCCAAGAAAGTGTCTTGTGAACAACTGTTGCGTTTTTCATATTAGACTTTTTTAACAACATTTAAAAATTTACTAAATTTGGACTTGATAACGGGGTGGGACACCCTCGGTCCGCAAACTAAAAAAATATTGTATGGTTCCAGTGTCTGACGACCCGCTTTTTTTTGATTGCGAAATCCTTTTTTTACCAACATAAAAGGACATAGTCGTGAAAAAGGGAGTTTATCGAAATGGATGAGTACCTTTCCAAAGTCTTCTCCGACGCATATCAAACCTTGCCGCTCCAACACAAAAGTGGTGGCTACCCGCACCGAAGACAACAACCCAGTGTACTCAAAAAGCGTAAATCTCGCACCCAATGGGTGTCGCAGAATTCGTTAATAAAAAGAAAATAAAAGACCCAAACAGGAGTCTATTATTATAAGCCCGAGATCAATCGTATAACCAATCCTGGGGTGGTCGATGGAAAGGGGGTCGGATGAGACAGGTGGTAGGAAAAGCGTCGTCTTTTCAGGAAACCCAACGAAAAAACCATTCCTGATATCACCCTGCCAAGTATCGGGTTAATACTGAAAAACCTTTTGGCGAAGCCAAATATTTTATAAAACTTGACCTTAAAATCTGGTTATCACTAAATTTTCCTCGCGGAATAAGATCTCGAAAAACTACTTTCAGTCAACGGAGGCAAAGTATGAATTCTGCCGTTTGCTCTTTGATTAAAAAATGCTGGTAGCATTTTTCAAGGCAATTCCATTACTCTATTGGAGAGCAGATAGGGAAGCCGTGTTACGTCTATGTTGACGATGTCATGCTTTTTGGGAAACGAAAAAGAGCAGGTCAGTCAAGATTGACTTTAAGAAACCGTTAGATGACAACCGATGCGTCAGCTTACGGCATCGGGGGCAGTACTGTCGAGGCAAGACAAAAAATCCATAACGAACATCCCAAAACCCTGTTTGATCCAGAGATCCCCATGGGCAATCAACGAAAGAGAGTTAGTCGCGAGTAGTCTGGGCTCTAGGAAAATTATTACAGTATCTGTATGCATAAACTCGTGAAATAAGAATCTACAATAGATTATAACCCGCCAACGTTCGCTGTATCCGACAAGAACCCAAAATGACAAATTAAAACGTTGGAAAGTTATTTATAGATGACTACGGCGCAAAAGTAATATACACTCCGGCAAAAGGGGTCGCCGACGCCCTTTCGCGACAAAACATCAATGCTCTTCAAAATGAACCTGAATCTGATTGTAGCAACAGTTCGGGTGCGAAGAATGTAGCACTTATGCTGATAGAAACAACGGGAAAACCTCAAATTGTTTCATAACCGATAGTCCTATGAGGCGTAGCAATTCCTCCAGCGAAAAAAAAAAGGGGACGGTCAAACAACCCGTCATACTAAACATTTCACGTGGAAAAATCGAGTCTTTTCGAAACATTAAGACCACCATTAACCCAAAAGTTGTCAACGTAACCATTGTAATCCTATCAATATTAAAGCATTCAACATGCAATAGTATCAAATTTTCCATCTACGAAATTTTAAGAATTGCAAGAACTTCAGGCCGGGGACATTTTTGATAAAATGAGCAGACGAAATAACCACCGCAGAGCACAATCGTGCAGACAGAGTTGCCTCAGGAAAATATCAAACAAGTCTTCCAAGTGAATTATTATTTTCCAAAATGTCTAAAGTTGGCTACTGAAGAAGTGACACAAACCAAAATATGCACTACAGCAAAGTGATAATGACACCCCAAGAAACAAGAACTTGGGGTAACTCCAATTCCGTCAGACGTCGGCGAAATGCTTCATTGATATTTTTTTCCACCGATAAAAACTATTTCTAACGGCCATATTCTCCAAATTTTGCGGTAGTACAAGCAATAGTGTCCAGGGCTTTATCTGACGGTGAAAATCTCTATCCTCCAATTAATAAACTTATTCCAAATATAAAGACAATATACCGTGATAACGGAAGCGTCTTTCAGCACCGAAACGATCACATCGTTACTCAAAAATCAGTATGGCA